>NW_027186523.1:1419006-1515579 GCF_028583685.1 Petaurus breviceps papuanus | reverse complement strand
GAAGGAAGGAAGGAAGGAAGGAAGGAAGGAAGGAAGGAAGGAAGGAATGCTCACTACAAATGAAACAAGAATTTCAAAGTAGGTTATATCATAATGCAAAGACGGTTCACAGGTCAGTACTGTTTTTTTTCTTTGTATGTCCATCACCTTCCTGGAATACAATAGGCACTCAATAAATACTTACTGTTTTTAATTGGCAGAGTTGGTTCTATTACGCATCCAAAAGTCAAAAGATACATCATTGCCTTTCCCCCATGATGGCATTGAAGGCAAAGAAGGAAATTGTTGTCCCCCCCCACGCTAGAAACAAGCCAAGTTCAAGGCCTTGAAGGCCAAGAAGGTAGTGCTGAAGTGTGTCCATAGCTACAAAAAGAAGAAGATCCAAACATCTCCCACCTTTTGGTGACCCAAGACACTAAGACTTCGAAGGCAGCCCAAATACCCTTGGAAAAGGATAGTGGCTAAGGCCAATGAAAATTAAATTTGCAGAGTCAAGATGGCAGAGCAGAATCAGGACCTCCCTGCTGCTCCGGCTTTCACCTTCCCCAATCCACGTAAAAAGGGGACTCTAAACAAATTTGGAGCTGCAGAACCCACAAAATGACACAGAGAAGCTAACCTCCTGCTGAGGACAGCCAGCAGGAATCGTCCAGCGCAGCACTCTGGGAGCTGAGCCCAACCCCACCCTGAGGCTTTAGAGCCAGCCTGAGGGACTCCAGATCAGCAGCAGCTGTGTCTGTTTCCAGATTTATCAACACATAGATGCAAAGGACAAAGTGAGAGGTCAGTGCAGTTTGGACTTCGGGACACAGTAAGTGGGAGTGCATGGCTTTTGCCCCCAGGGCAAGAAGCCACTGAGCGGCTAGCACAGCCAGCCAGAGCCATGGGGCAGCTTCAGCTCCTGGCCTGCAGAGTGTAAGGAGACCAAGCACCAATCTGAGGGGTAATCACTCTTGCTTTAACCTTCTTGGATCTGGATTGCAGTCTAGAGTGGAGGTCCTAGGGTGTGTATCCAGCTTGCCAGAGCGTGTGGAGACCTCACAGAGGGCACCCATCTAATACCTCTGGCAGCTGAGAAAACCCCAGCGTTTGGGACAGAAGCTCTCCTGTCTGATGGCAGAATCCTACTGTGGCAAAAAGCCCAGGGGTAAAGTGACTGAGGGGCAATATGACCAGGCAAAGGAAACAAAGCAGACAGAAGATCCCAACATTAGACTCCTATTTTGGGGACAAAAAGGAGCAAAGCATGGAACAGGAGGAAGACAGTGAAGTGAGAACTCCTGCACCAAAAGCTTCAAAGGAAAATATGAGCTGGTTAGAGGCCATAGAGGACCTTAAGAAGCAGATGAGAGAAGTGGAGGAAAAATTGGGAAGAGAAATGAGAACAATGCAAGAAAATTATTGAATGAGAGTCAACAGCCTGACTGAGGAAAATACCACATTAAAAATAGACTAACTCAAATGGCAAAAGAGGCTCAAAAAGGCAATGAGGAGAAGAATGACTTAAAAAGCTGAATTTCCCACATGGAAAAAGAATCTCAAAAGCTCAATGAGGAGAATTATTGCTTCAGAATTAGACTGGAGCAAATGGAAGCTAATGACTTTATGAGAAATCAAGATGCTGTTAAACAGATCCAAACAAATGAAAGAATAGAAGGCAATATGAAATATCTCATGGGAAAAATCACTGACCTGGAAAATAGATCCAGGAGAGATAATTTAAAAATTATTGGACTACCTGAAGGCCATGATCAAAGTAAGAACCTAGAAATCATCCTCCAGGAAGTTCTCAAAGAAAACTGCCCTGATGTTTTAGAACCAGAGGGCAAAATAGAGGTTGAAAGAATCCACCGATCACCTCCTGACAAAGATCCCAAAAAGAAAACTCCTAGGAATATTATAGCCAGGTTCTGGAATTCCCAGATTAATGAGAGAATATTACAAGCAGCCAGGAGAAACAATCTGAATATTGTGGAAACACAATCGGGATAACCAAGGACCTGGCAGCTTCTACATTGAAGGATTGACAGGCTTGGAATGTGATATTCCGGAGGTCAAAGGAGATGGGATTAAAGCCAAGAGCCACCTACCCAGCAAAACTGAGTATCATGTTTCAGGGGAAAATATGATCATTCAGAGGAATAGAGGACTTTCAAGTATTCTTGCTGAAAAAACCAGAGTTGAATAGAAAATTTGACATTCAGATACAAGAAGAAAGAGAAGCATGAGAAGGTAAACAGGGAAAAGAAATCATAAGGAACTCATCAAAGTTGACCTATTAACATTCCTACATGGAAAAACAATAATTGTAACTGATGAAACTTTTCTCAGTAGTTGAAGGGAATATAAATATATATGTCTATATATGAGGGTATATGGGCATATGAATACATATGTGAATGTGTGTATATATGTTTACAGGTATACATAGATACAGGGCACAAGACCAATTTAATGGGAAGGGATGATACTTAAAAGGTGAAATTAAGATGTGAGGGAGGAATATAATGAGATGAGATGGGGAGACAGAATGGGGTAAAGTATCTCATATAGAAGAGGCAAGAGAAAATGATTACAATGGAGGGGAAGAATAGGAAGGCAAAAGGGAATGGGTCAACCTTATTCCCATTGAATTTGGCTTGAGGAGGGAATGAAATACTCACCCTCCAGGAGAGTAGGGGGGGAAGGGGATGAGAGGATGATGGAAGGGAGGGCAGGCTGGGGGGGAGGGAAGTTGGAAGCACCCACTTTTGAAAAGGGACGGGATCAAAGTAGAGAATAGAATAAGTGGGAGGTGGGATAGGAGGGAGGGAAATATAGTCAGTCTTTTACAATATACCTACTATGCTATTGTTTTGCATTAGCCACACATGTACAACCTATACTGAACTGCTTATCTTCCCAGTAAGGGTGGGTGACAAGGGAAGAAGGAAATGAATATGGAATTCAAAGTTTTAAAATCAAATGTTTAAATATATACATATTATATATATATATATACTATTATTAATACTATTTTACATGTAATTGGGAAATAAGATATACAGGCGCTGGGGCATAGAGATCCACTGGAAAAGTAGAAAGGAGTATGGGAGAAAATATGGGAGAGAGCAGATTGGAGGAGGGGATATCCTGTGGGACTGCTATTTTGGGGCGGTGGGTAGGGGAAAAATGGGGAGAAAATTTGTAACTCAAAATCTGGCAGAAATGAATGATGTAAATCAGAAGTTAATAAAGCATTTGAAAAATTTTTTAAAAATTAAAAAAAAAGCAAATTAAATTTGCCAGTGTGGAAGGAATTTGAGACAACTTTGAATTTTAGCTCTTAGGGCATCTGTTATCAAAGCAGGATGTATAATATAAGGAAAAAAGACTAAAATTACCTAAAATCTCAGGAGGAAGAAAATCCAATTAAAAACCTTGAGCACAAGCATATAAATCAGCAAGGAAGATACTAAAACAGAAGGGAAGATGACTGTGAAACCATCTAAATGAGTTCAAATGTCTCTAAATATTATAAGACAAAGGAATTTGAATCAAAATATGATGAGAGGGAAACCTGTAGATTCCTAAAAGTGTATTCAGTATATTCCTGAATGGTTCAAGAGAGAAATAAGAATAATAAAAACTGAGTTTATGGCATACATAACAGAAATAATTAGCAAAAAAAAAAACCAACAAAAACCTTAAATTCATAGTAGTGAGTTTCTACAAATAAGTGAAGGGAAGAATAATTGATTGAGAATACATAAATAGGAATGAATAACAAAAACCAGTAATATTAAAAGAATACATAATCTCTACAAAAGCAAAATATAACTGCTGAGAAATCTTAAGCATCAAAGATCTCCCAGAGGAACATAAGTTAAAAATCCTGTATACCATAATGCAAGAAATTGTATTCACAAAAAATCTGCCTGGAATTTCTGAATTTAGAAAACAAAGTACCAATCAAAAGAGTACATAGATAAAGTCTGGGGAAAAAAAACTATGTTAAAAACTTCAAAACACATAATATTATGTTAAATTTAACAATTCCAATGACATATTCTGCAAGCCACTAGGAAGAAGACCTTTAAATGTAAATAAAAGGAAATTTGAATAGCAAGACTTGTACTCACCAAAAACCACAGAAAGTAATGAAACATTATATACAACCCCAAATGACATAACCCTGCAAACCATAGTCTAATCATCAGTGAAAAAAGATGAATATTCAATGAAGGAGAGGCACTTCAAGCATTCTGAGAGAAAGAAAAAGAACTAAGCAAATTATCTGGTTTGTAAACACCCCAAGACAATAGGAGCATAAGCTAAATAAATATAGCTACCTTTCAAGAAAAATATAAGTAATGAAATAAATTGTCCTAACTCTAGCGACTTTTAAAAGAAAAAAAAGATTAGAAAGAGAGAGACTTCTATGGGGCTTTTTAAAAATGACAAAATAACAACTGAAAAAAATTGAGATTTCTTTCTAAAAATGCACAATGAGATAAAGATGAAAGTGAAACATAAATAGAAGTGATGATGAAGGGATAGGCCTGGAAAAAACCTTGACTAAACCACATAACCCATCCCTTACAGATGAAATAATGTTTTGTGGAACAAAACTGCAGAAATGGAATAGGTGAGGTAGAAGGTAGTCTAGAAAGTCAGATTTGCCCTAATCAAGCCAGTGGTAAACAATGAAGGAAAATATATTACTCCTGTAGTAACTAGCAAAGAAAAGAGGCTACAGGAAAACGGAGTCAAGCAGCAAAGAGGAGGATTAAAATAAGGGAAAAGAGAAGAGGAAATCTGGATTTATTGGTGGGTGGGTGTCCCACTGAAGAATACTCCCATGGGGAAGAGACATTCTATAATGGGAGATAAGGACTTTAAATGAGTATGATCTGTAGGGATTTGGTGCTCAAAAACAATAATTCCTCTGAGAAAGTGTTTTGCCTCGATCGATAGCATCTATCCCCAGGAGAAGGGGAATCAAAATTCTTGGAGGCAACCAGCATTCAGAAGGGTAGAAGGGCATGGACCCAGAGGGGAAAATTTTCATTCCAATGAGAAAGAAAATGATAACAGAAATATAAGAGAGCAGAAAAAGAGCATAGGAAAATTACTACCTTGGGGCAACATTTCTGTCCTCTTTGTCTCCTGTAGGAAATGCTACTTCTAAGAGTGTGGCACAACAGAAAAACTGGAGGGAAGAGGCAAGATCTATAAGGCATTAAATGAAATTATTTAAAAAAGGGAAACTCAAAATAAATACTTTAAAAGTTTTAATTCCATGAGGAATACAGAGAAAAAGAAGGAATAAATTTGGACAAGGACCTTGAATGAAAGGCTAAAAGTTTAGAATACATAAAATAAAAACAATTAATAAAGGTAAAGGCAAATGAATGAAGGTAAAGACATCTTTTTTTAGAAAAAGGCACAGAAAATGAAAAAAAAGAAACTCAAGGAAATGAGAGGAAGGGGGATTTTAATTAACTACTTAACTGGGGGGGAGGGAAATTATTAAATAACTAAATAAAAAGAAGAAAGAAAAAGAAATGAATAAGTTAAGTAAATTCCAAAACAAGGTAAAGGGGTGACAAAAGGAAGGGTGTGATTTGAGGTTGAGGGGAAGAGAGTTCCTGGAAATAAGGTTGCCTTAGAGTAGATTAGCAAAAATCACAGAAGAGACAAATTATTGTCTTTATGGAGGAAGAAAAAAAATAAATCAGTTTAGGAAACAGCAATATTTGAGACAAATGGAGGAAAACAGAAACCTAACTTTGATCATCTTAAAGGTGGATGGATTAAACAATTGAAAAATGCAAAATAGTGACAAACTGAATAAGAGAACCAAAACTTACAATCTCTTTCTTACAAGAAACACATCCAAAAAGTAAAAACAGAAAAAAGGAGGGCCTAGAATAAATTTACTATGCATCAGGTGAATCTAAAACAGTAGAATTTAAATCATAAACAAAATTTCACAATATAAAGAAATTACATTACACCAAAAGGAACCATAAACAAGAAACTATTACAATAAATATTAAACTTGTATGCTCTAAATGGCACTAGCTGGCACAGTGAATGGGGTGCTAGGTTTGTTGTCAGGAAGACCTGAGTTCAAATTGGGCCTAAAGCACTTACTAGCTGTGTGATCCTGGGCAAGTAACTTAATTCTTTTGCCTCAGTTTCCTCATCTGGAAAATGAGCTTGTAAATGAAATAGCAAACCACTTCAGTATCTTTGCCAAGAAAACCCCAAATGGGGTCACAAAAAGTCAGACACAACTGAACAACAGCAAAAATGTTTCAAATGCCTGAGCATTCAAATTCATAAAGGAAAAGTAACTGAATTAAAAGAATATATAAAAACACAATAATAATGACGCTAAAGAATATATGTATTCCTCAAGCATTGTGGTGTATCTGCCATTCCTGGTACTGGGAGAGGCTGAGGCTGGTGAATCATTTGAGTTCGGAGTTCAATAAGGCTAAAAACAACAACATGATCTCACTAAATTTGGCACTAATATGGTAAGCCTTTGAGAGTAGAGAGCTACCAGGCTGCAGAAAGAGGGGCTAACTGGCCCAGGTCAGAAAAATAGAGCAGGATTAAGCTTCTGTACCAACCAGTAACTGTTGTAGTTTCATCCTGGGAGGAATGTGTGTATTAAACAGACGACATATGACATATGTATGTAATAAATATTATGTGTGTACACATAAAGCATATATATTGTCTATATACATAGGTGTGTGTGTATTGTGTATTCCTAAATACTGCACAGAGCTAAAATTGATCACTTATTAGAGCACATAGATGTTACAAAAAATGTAAAAAAAGCAGAAATGTTAAATACATCCTTTATACCATAATGCAATAAAAATAGTAATCAGTTCAGGAAGCACAAATAAAAGACCTAGATCTAAAAGGAGATTTTAAAAAATGAAATTTTAAATAATGAATAAATAATTATCTGAAAGAAAATTTTAATAAAACAACATACAAAATCTCTGGGGATACAGCTAAAGCAATCCTCAGAACAAAAACAATTTATCCCTAAAATTATACATTAACAAAATAGAAAAGATCAGAATATATTAATTAAAATATATATTAAAATTAGAAAGTCAAAAAGATAAATAAACCCAAAATAAGCACAAAAGAGGAGATATTGAAAATTAAAGGAGAAATTTAAAAAGCTATAAAAATATGTATAAGGCTATTTGAAAGACTAACCAAGGTGATAAACCTATCAACCTATATCAGATGGATAATCCATCCTGATTAAAAAGAAGACAGCATAAAACAATCAACAAAATAACAAATGAACAAGGTAAAATTACAACAAAAGCAGAATAAATGGAATTACATAATTACTATGCACAATTATAAGCTAAAAAAAACTGAGAACACAAAAGAAATAGTGGGAAATCTTAAAAATATAAAATACTAACTATAATAGAACACCAAATAAAGATCTTAAATAATCTAACATCAGAAAAGAAAAGAAAACTACCTATAAAAAGGAACTAGAAAAGAGGGAGGAAAATACTTCCAGTCCTGATGGATTCAAAAAGGAATTTTATCAAACTTTTAAAGTATAATTAGTAATCTGTACTACACAAATTACTCTCAAAAATTGAAAAAGAGAGCATTCTATCAGGTTCTTTATGAGATAAATATAGTCCTAGTGCCTAGACAATAGAAAGATAAAACAAAGAACTCTAGGCCAATATTTTTAATGAATATCGTTTCAACAATTTTAGGTAAAATCCTGTCAAATATACTACAGCAATTTATACAATAAGTCATTCGTTTTGACTGAGTTGGATTCACATTAGGAATGCAAAGATGGTACAAAGGAAAACAATCAACATTCATATTAAAAAGAAAACATTATATATAATATATATTTTTATTATTATTTTTATATTTTTGTATGTATAATTTTTATATTATATATATAATATAACATTTTACACCTAGATTAAAAAAATGACAAATGCAAAAGAAGGGAGGCACTGCTTGTGTGCAAGCTCATGTGAGTCAATGGTGTGATACGGCAGTCAGAAAAGTCAATGCATCCGTTAAAACACAGACTCTCGGTTGGAAACGGCAAATAGTTCCGCTGTAGCTGATTTCATCAGATCATTTCTGAAATGCTGTATCCCGGTCTAGGGACTACATTTTGGCAAGCACGTTGTTCAGCTACTGAGCATCAGTAAGAGGCCAACCAGACTGTTGAAAAGGCCCTGAATTACTGCCATGAGGATTGGTTAAAGGGGCTGAGGAAGCCTCACCTGGGGAAAAGACTTGGAGAGAACACGCTAGTTGTCTTCAAGTATTTGAAGAACTGCTATTCTGGGCTGGACGGGATGCAGCCCAGTACCCCGTGGTTTAGCTTTGATATTGGAACAAAGTGAGGCGCTAGAAGGCAATTCAACATGTAACAAGGGTGACTAACTTAGCCACGCCTGAAGAAAGCTATCCAACAAGGATGGGCAGTGAGGCTGCTCCGGGAGGGCGCAGCGGAGAGAACTTCCAACCAGACCAGACAGGCCCGAAGCTCCTTGTGGATACTCAGTCCTCCGGCAAGGAGGGAGTGACGTCACAACCGAGCTCTTAGGCCCCTGAACCAATCAAGCTTCCAGAAAACTTTTAAAGGAAAGATGGGGGGTGGGGGGAGGTTTAGGAGATGACTCTTAACCATGCTTGTCACAAGAAAGTACTGAATTTGTTCTGTTTGAATTTGCAATGGTTAAAAGCTGCAATAAGGAAAATTTAGGCCTGATATCGTAAGAAACTTCCTAACCATAGGAGCTATTCAAAAGCAGAATGGGCTGTGTCAGGATGTAGCAGCTGCCCCTCATCAGATGTCTTCATGGGTGGCTGGAGACCACTTCTCACTTTTGATATAGAGGGTATTTTTCAAATATAAGGTAGCTTTTATGGTTTCTGAGTTCCCTTGTCAACTAAAAGTCTGTGATTTTAAAAGAATTCTGATTCTTTTAAAAGAATCAATTTGTAAAACTTTCTATTATGGCCATGTGTGTCTATGTGTTACCCCTCTGGTAAACTCCAAGCCCCAAGAAGAGAGGAACCGTATCTGGCTTTAACTTTGTATTTTCCCCAGTGTGCTCTACACAGAGCATAAAGATTTAATTGATGAATTGACAAATAAGTGAAATTAGGATTTGAGTTGCTTTATTAGGTATACTACAGACAAGTTCCCCATGCCCAATTCCTTCTCTCCTTGCTATTATTGTAAGAGGTACCAACAAATGTCAAGAAACTTAAGGTGAATGTCAACCTTTAACATTTTTTAATGATTAAAGTCTTACCAAAGTTTCTCAGCTTATCAGAACTGGATTGCAAATATTGTGTTAAACCTCTCTTTCAGAGTGCAGTACTTAGAGAATCTTTTCTAGCCAGCACTGAGTAGGGAATAACTTAAAAATAGGGGAAGGAAAACATCAACTGCTGTGTTTGTGTATTTGCAACAACTCTTTGATTAATGTTAGGGGCTCAGAAGATTGCTTCATCATATTTTCATAAAAATCATATAATTCTGCCAAAATTACAGCATTATGATATACATGTGGATATTGATGAGTGGAGGGTGGGCCGTTGAAACATAAATCTAATGAATTACTTCTCATCGTGACAAAGTGATCCCTCAGCTAAATATTCTGCATGAGATATGCTAGGAAGGTTGGACTGCAGGCGAAGGCCAATAAAGTACTAAATGAATGTCATATGAAATTAAGGTGAAGCACTGTGCCTAAAATGCCTAACCCTAATTGTGTGTTCTTTCTTATGCCTTTATTGTGATGTTACTATATAAAAAGCTGAAGATGAACTTCTAGTCTTGACTTGAATAAACTTTTGAATATATGCACTGATCATGACAGAAGGGCAGAGGCAAGGAGAAGGTATGGCAGGACCTTTCTGGTCCTGAGTTTCCTCATCTGTAAAATAAAGGAATTGAACTAGATTAGCTCTAAAATATTACCTAGCTAAAATATTGAAATGATCAATATTGATTCTGTATCACTTTCTTATTGATCTTATTTAGAGTTAATTGAATTTGTTCCTGTAATTGCTTAAGTCATAACTCTTGGTCTCTAAACTTAGTTCAAAGATTCAGCTGCCTTATAAGGGATAAGTTCAGAAATCCAGTTCTCTTGCTAATCACTGATCTTTTCTTGCCTCAAGGAATTTGGCTAACTTTGGCAGATGCCTGTGAGCACAAGAGAGTCTTTACACCACCAAGCTATCCTTCAAGGATATCTGGTTTGCTGTCCAAGATATCTGAACCACTATCTTGCAGGTGGACTCAAAACAGTGAACACTTCTTATCATATGGAAGGAAGGTGTCATTGCTAGTCCCCCATAAGCAAATTTCTAATTAGTCATATTGTTCCCTGTACCTCAGTCCTGTAACCAATCATATTCCTCCTCATGCCCCAGTTATACCATGATGCCATTCTGTTCTTTGTTCTGTACTTCCCAAAAGCCTACAAAAGAAAACTGTCCCCTTCATTTGCGGTCTTAGCTTGCCAAGGAAGCTGAGATCCTATTTATTGGTAGATCTGCATGATTTTCCAATAAATTGATCATGCTTGGAACTTTTGTGCCTCAGTTTACCTTATTTTAACTCTTACGATATCCTATGATGTAGAGGTGTGTTTGAAAAGAGTAGAAAGTATTTCTAAGTGAAATCTAAAGGTAAAAATACACATAAGAAAACAAAAGAAGGTTCAGAAGGTGAAACAAACAGGGCAATTTTGTTACTAACTTGGTAAATGTAATATGTGTACAACTAGGTGACAGATTGGATAAAATGCTGGGCCTGGAGTCAGGAAGACTCATCTTCCCAAGTTCAAATCTGGCCTCAGATACTTACCTGTGTGACACTAGTCCAGTCACTTACCCCTGCTTACCTTAGTTTCTTCATCTGTAAAATTAGATGGAAAAGGAAATTACAAATCACTCCAGTATCTTTGCCAAGAAAAACATGAAATGGGCTCATGAAGAGTAAGAAAGAAAGAATAAGTAAGAGCAAGTAAGAAGAGTAAGCATTAAGTATCTGAGGCTGTATTTGAACTCAGGAAAATGAGTCTCTCTAACTTCAGGCCCAGGACTCTAAACACTGTGCCACCTATCTAACCTCTTAAAGGTTATATCATGTAAAATTCAATTGTGTTTTCTAAAGGTTTAGAATTGCACATAAATGCTCAAATATACTTTCTGTCACCTAGTTCTCTCATTCACCTACATAAATAAATTTATAAAGTAGAAGAATGTTATGTTTCCAAAATCTTCTCTGTGGAGTTTTAAAAGTTTCCGTACCACTTATTTCTGAAAATTCTGCATCTCTGTCTTGTGAAAATCACTCAATAAATCTCTAATTTGAACCACCAAGGTCTGGATACTTCATCTGAGTTCTTCCTAGGCCTGAGGTCATATTATCAGCATGTAGATGAAAAGAGCATTTCATGAACTATATGATTTCGATGGGTCATTAATAAAAACTGAAAAAGTAAAAAGCCCTATAATTAGGTCCTGAGGTAACTTTGGATGTAACATTTTCACCTCAAATTCAACACCATTAGACAAAATGACTAGTGTTTGCTCACTAATGTAGCCTAAGAACCATTCCACTATAGCTAAATTCTGCCAAAGTGAGGAAAACTCAGAAAGCAATATGTCGTGATTTATTGAATCAAAGGTCACAGATAAATCAATAGATAGCTGCTGCATAAAAATTATAATGAATAACTATAACAATATCGTCAAGGTTACTTTAGGAAGAGCAAGAAAATGGGCTAAAACTGCAACTAAAAATAGGGTCAATATTTTATCCATAAATAGCAAAGTTCACTAATTTTAGCAGGTTTATAATGATTACTGAAACACAAATAAATTAAAATTTGGATAACAAAATAACCTTACCAAGGCATATTTTAAATGACTGCTCCTTTAGGATTTAGAGAAGAGGTACATCATAGTGGATCTGGTAGCAACAGGTTTAAGAAAAAAGTCACATCGTATTTAAGGAAACATTCTAAAAAGGAAAGAAAACAGAGTATGTCAAGTCAATCACTTGAGTATTTATTGCTTACCATCTGGAAGTAGAGCAATTTAGTAGGCAAAAGAAAAGCAAAGGATCTAAGATTATTCTAATTTCTTTCTGGTTTTTTCACTAATTAACTATTAACCTTGTGGAAATATTGCAAGATTTGGGAGCCTCAGTTGATCCACCTGTAATTGGGAATAATAATACTTGTCTTAATCACTATTAACATTTATGATAGAGTGATCATATAGTTTATCTATATGAAGCAGAAACTAGCTAATTGGCAATTGATTTTTAATTCACAGTACTTTGACAAATCTATTTTTGTATCAATATGATTATTCCTGCTTGCATATCAAAAGCTCTTCATCCTTTCATATTTTTTGAGACCTCCCTATTTCCCCATAAATCTTCCAAAGAAGACCTACCCAGTACCCTGGAGTAAGGCAGTACCTGTTAAGACAACACAATGAGTAATTGTGCTAAAGGCCATCTCTACTTCACATCTAAGCAACAGCAATGACCCCCCAAAAAAAGTCAAATGAAGTAAAAGAACAATAACAACAAAGTAGGAGAAAGGAAAGAAATCTTCAGAAGGAAAACTTGGCAGAAAACCTAGCAGAGTGATAGAAGAAATGAATTAGGGAAGATAGAGAGGCAAAGAGACAGAGAGGGTTAGTCTATAAGAAAGGAAAACAAGGAGAAATATCTTGAGGAAATAAAGAGTCAATAGTAACATCTAGGTGTATAACTAGAGCACTAGGAAGTACAGTAGATAGCGTGCTGGGCCTGGAGTCAGGAAGACCTGAATTCAAATGTGATTTCAGACAGTTACTAAATGTGTGACCCTGAGCAAGTCACTTAACTCTGTTTACCTCAGTTCTTCATCTGTAAAATAAGTGGGAGAAGGAATGGCAAAACACTCCAGTATCCCTGCTAATACCCAAAAGGATCAACAAAGAGTCAGACTCAACTGAAATGACTGAACAACAACAAAGCCTAAGAAGAAAGATTATAAAAACCTAGAGATCATCCAGAGTGATTTAGAAATATAAGAAAATGATTAAATATATAAGCAGGGAATCTAGAATTCTTTAAAAAAAATTATTTAATTTTTAAAGATGAACAGGAAAATCAATGGTTTAGAACAGATGGTATAGGGGCGGCCAGGTAGCACAGCGAGTAAGAGCACCGGCCCCAGTGTCGGGATGACCTGGAGATCGAATCCCAGGCTCAGACGCTTAGCACCCACCCAGAAACACCTGGCCGTGTAACCTTGAGCAAGTTACTTAACCCCAATTGCTTACGGGTGGCCAGGTGGCTCAGCGAGTAAGAGCACTGGCTACAATGTCGGGATGACCTGGATCAAATCCAATCCTGTTCTCCTCAGTTTTCTCATCTGGAAAATGAGCTGGAGAAGGAAATGGAAAAGTACTACAGTGTCTCTGTCAAGAAAACCCCGGTTGGGTCATGGACAGTCAAACGCAAGTAAAAAACTACTTAACAGGGGGTGGCCATATAGCACAGTAAGGATGAGCACCAGCTCCAGTATCAGGATGCCCTGGGTTCAAATCCGGGCTCAGATACTTAGCACCACACCCAGAAATAACTGGCCATGTAACCTTGAGCAAGTTACTTAACCCCGATTGCTTTAAAAAAAAAAAACAGATGGTATAGAATCTTAATAAAGTAGTAGTTACTCTGTGAAAAAGCAAATGGCAGAGTCCTAACATAAATAGAACATAGATGAAAAATACCAGAGCAAAATTAAAAGATATCAAAATGGGGCAGCCAGGTAGTACAGCAAGTAAGACCACCGGCTCCAGTGTTGAGATGACCTGGAGATTGAATCCTGGGCTCAGACACTTAGCACCCACTCAGAAACACCTGGCCGTGTAACCTTGAGCAAGTTACTTAACCCTGATTGCTTTAAAAAAAAAAAGATATCAAAATTAGAAAAAAAAAATTAGGCATTTTTGAGACTTTTTCTTTCATAACTGTGATAAATTATACCCAAAAAGTCAGTCAGTCAATAGTCAAAAATCATTTATTAAGAAACTATTATGTGCACTGGAGATTTAAAAAAGAAAAAGGGCAAAAGTCAATCCCTGAAAAGGGTTATTGCTTTACAATATATATACATGGATGTATATATGGAGAGTCTAACATGACTAAAGAATGACTAAATAAGAAACTTCAAGGTCTGACATGCATGCACGCACATGTGAATACATACACACATACACATATGCTTTGTTGTTAAGTAGCTTTTTTTTTTTAAAGTAATCAGGGTTAAGTAACTTGCTCAAGGTTACACAGCCAGTTATTTCTGGGTGTGGTGCTAAGTATCTGAGCCTGGATTTGAACCCAGGGCATCCTGACACTGGAGCTGGTGCTCATCCTCACTGTGCTATATGGCCACCCCCTGTTAAGTAGTTTTTTACTTGCGTTTGGCTGTCCATGACCCAAACGGGGTTTTCTTGACAGAGACACTGTAGTAGTTTTCCATTTCCTTCTCCAGCTTATTTTCCTGATGAGAAAACTGAGGAGAACAGGATTAAGTGACTTACTTGCCCAGGAACACATAGCTAGTCAATGTCTGTAGACAGATTTCAACTCACAAAAATGAGTCTTTTCTAATTCCAGGCCAAGCACTCTATCTAGCTATCCAAACCTAAGTTTGTTCTAGGAAAAAAAATGGAGGATAGAGAGGTAGTGATCCTGAATCATCCTCTTATATGGGCTGCACTAATAGGTATACAAAATCAATAAAATCTATCAGTATGATAGTGGGATCTGGGCCTGGGATGGGCAGGTAGTGGATATTTGTAAGTAAAGGCAAAGACTGAGATAAGATTATTTTAAATTAAAATAAGCAACAGCTACCTGAATATGATTTTCTTAAAAATATGTTTTATTGAAGCCTTTTATATTGCTCTTGGTTCCCAAAGGACTTACCCTCTACCTAGAATCCCCTTTTGTATGAAAAGTTAGTCCTAACTGACAAACCACCCATTTATAGTCTACCATCAGTTTGCTGAGAGAGGAATATTTCATTACCAGTCTCCTAGAGTCAAGACTAATTGAACAGAATCTGTTCTTCATCAGAACAGAGTTCTGATATTTTCAATATTATTTTCCTTTACTTAATTTTAATCATTGCAAAAATGTCCTTGGTTTTTATTTCATTCTACATCAGTTCAGATATATCTTCCCAAGTTTCTCTGAATTCTTCATATATTTTCTCGTGGTGGAATATTTCATTACATTCATAAAAACCACAATTCATTCAGATATTCCCTACTTGACAATTCCCTACTTTTTCCTATTTGTCTTTGCTCACACAATGCCACAAATATTTTTGTGTACATGAGATTTTTCCCTCTATCTTTCACCTCCTTGAGAAATATGTCTAATAGTGCTATAACTGAGTCAAAGGATATGTACAATTAAGTAATTTTTCTAGTATTTCTTACAAATTATTATCCAGAACTTTCAGGCCAATTCAGAGTTCTACTAACAGTGTACCAGGTTGCCTTCCCACAATCTTTTAACATTTATCATTTTTATTTTTTGGTAATCTTTGTTAATTTGACACATGTGAGGTAAAGATAGAGTTGTACTAACTTGAATTTGTTTTGTTATTAGTTATTTGGACAATTCCTTTAAAAATTATTGATAGGTTGTTTTTCTCCTTTTAAATATTGCCTCTTAATATCTGTTGCATGATTTTTCTCTTTTTAAATATTGCTTATTCATATCTGTTGCATGATGCTAGTTATAATATGACAGAATTTGATAAAGAGAAAAATCAATTAGATATAACTTTGAATTTTAATAGCTAAAACTGGCCACTGTAACATGAGAGTTGTAGAAAAGACTAGAAAACAGAATGCCATAATTTCCATCACACTTAAAACCATAAAAAGTTAGTCAAAGTGAAGGGCTACAACACAATTTCCATGCTTTAAAAGCAGGAATTATGATCATGACTTCAGGTAAAGTAGTAGCAAAAACAGATTCTGCCCAGAATAATAAACAAAGAAACTGCAATATGCTTAAAAGATAGCATATATAAGGGGAAAAAATACATTCAAATAGATCTATGACAACTATGATCTCATTAATTTGGATGATCCCTGCAATGATAGAAACAGTATGGTGAAGTGGGTACAAAGCTACCCTAGAAGCAATGAAAAGCTGAGTTCAAATCATACCTTTGACACATACTGGCTAACTCTAAGCTAACATTTAACTTCTCAGTGTTGTAGGCAACTCTCTAAGAGTGTAAGTTGAAGAGTAAGTGTTGACTTGCATTGGTAAAGATAGTTTCCTCACCCAGGATTTCCCTAAAGTAATGAAATCAGAGTTTCAGTGCCTACCCCTACCCCTGTCCTTATCCCCATCCATCCAAATTCACAAATTTTCATGCTTCTTCTGTAAAGTGAAGACAAGATTATAATCCATTAGATATAATGGATAAATAGATACTTTAACTAAGAGGTGTGTGTGACACACAAATTCCACAATCTTGCCTGTCTACTCCCGTAAGTACACCAGAAGGGTTGATCTGGGACATGCCTATAAGTATTTAACCAGCTCACAGAGTGGAGGGGGAAAGGGGTAGAATGTATACATGACACACATTTGCTATTTTGATAATTTTATTTTCTTCCTTATAATAAGGTTGGCTAAAGGCTTATTAATTTTAAAAATCTTTTCAAAAAACAACTTAGGTTTTTTTATTATTACTATAGTCTTTTTGGTTTCCAATTATGTATCTATTTAGCCTCCAATTTTTAATATCTCCTCTATTGTACTTATTTGAGATTTTTTTATTAGTTTCTAATTTTTAAATGCATATTTACTTCATTAAACATCTTTTTGGTTAATGTATTAATGTTAACTTTAATTTTGCTAATGTGTCTTTTCAGAGCCATTATTTTTCACCCAAGGATTGCTTTAACTCCATCCCAGAAATTTAGGTAAATTGTCTAGTCATTTTATTTTCTTTTATGTAATTATTGTTTCTATTATTTGGTCTTTGAATAACTTATTTTGTATTTTGTTATTATATCTTCATTTATGTTTGTGTCTATAAGTTGTGTTCCACAAACTGATTACTATTTTTATTGCAATAAAATTTATAAGAATTAATTTAACATCTGTCCTTTTATATTTATTGGCAACATTTCTGTGCCCTAAATATTATCAATTTTTGTAAAAGTTTCATGTGGTACTGAGAAATACATCTATTCTTTGGTGATTCAAAAATGCTGCCTGTTTTGATGGGTTAAATTCTAAATAACCTATACTCTTCATACCTATAAGACTGAAAACTTTTTTTTTTGCTATCTATTTTTCTTCTCTATTATTATCTATTACTTCTGGGAAATGTGATCAATCTAGACTAAGGGCCTCTAGACAGTCAATATGGTTCTGGTCTATTTATTTTTTAATATCAAATATGACTATGAGACCAGGAATCTTTTCTGGAGTTCTTTAATTCTGAACTGATCCTCATTAGCACTTACTCATAACTTTCCCACTTCATTTTCAAAGAGATTTACTAACATTCCTTCAGTAGCCCTTCATACCATGTGAAAGGATAGATATCAGAACTGGCCCTAGGGCAGGAAAGAAAGGAAAACAGAATTCTGGCCACTGTCATCACTTGTGCAGAGTTCCAGTGAAGGAAAGAATATTTAAGAGTCAGGTGGTAAACTTGCTCTCTGCCTGATATTGACCTAGACAAGATATGAATATATATTACATTGAGTCTATCTGGATAACATTCCATGAAGTCTAATTGTACAGTAGCCACATTTGTACCTTTATGTGATCTATCCAGAGCTAAGTAGATATGTGGCAGCAACAAAAATCATCAGGCATTGGAGGCTGCCTCATTCTTTCCTTATAGTCAAACTCCAAACCTTAAGAAGAAAATAGGGATATTGAGCTTATTTACTAATAGCTTTAAGGTGTAAGACAGAAAGTGACAAGATAGCACACATAAGCAGATCCACCATTAAAATAAAGCTACACTAGGGTGGCTAGGTGGCGCAGTAAATAGAGCACCGGCCCTGGAGTCAGGAGGACCTGAGTTCAAATCCGACCTCAGATATTTAACACAAAAACTAGCCATGTGATCTTGGGCAAGTCACAACCCCAATTTCCCTCCAAAAAGCAAAAAAATAAAATAAAATAAAGCTATACTGGAGTACATACCATGCACAAAAAATTATCTCACTTTTCATGATCATCTCAAGTTTCCACTACTGAATTATAGCTTTCATGTTTTCTACCCCCTTCTCCATATTCTCTCATCTCATTTGCTGACTTCCCATTCACTCTTTTCACAGGATTTGATAGTTGCATCTGTCTTTCTGGATTGATGATGCTCTCCTCTATGAATTATCAGTTTGTCTGTAGCCCAGTGCCAAGTTAAGGTGTTAAGGGAGGACTAGAACCTCTCACATGAGGGCTTGCCATGCCCTTTTCAGGGATGTTCAACCACCTTTAGGGTCCAGTCAATCACCCAATTCTCACTTGTGGCTCCAAGAAGCTTTAACATGCACAGCAGCCACACCCTGGTAAAACCCTCAGAAGATGAGCAAACCAGGTTAAAGGTAACTGACAGGCCTCAAACATCAGGACTTTGGCTTTTTCACTAGAACTCAGTGACTCTTGAAGAGAGAGTGAGGATGACAGCTTTGTGCAACTCGGTTTCATTTAAGTCCAATCCATTCACAAATCAAGGCATCATCCCATGACATCACTGGTCCTCTTCAAAAACAAAGGACAAACAATAACAACAATTTGCACTCGTAGTACTAGTATTTCACTGGCCAAACTCCAAACATCCAGGAATTAGAGAAAAAGCATTTATTAATTATTTATGATGTTCCAGGCACTATGCTAAGCATTGAGGATAAAAATATAAAGAAGCCCTTAAAGAATTTAAATTCTAATGGGGAATGCATCACATGTGGAGAGGGGTGATGTGAGGGGAGTGGCCAGGGAGGAATCACCTCAGAAGGCAGGTATAATGATAGAAATAATCTGACAATTGATTGACATGCCCTTTCCAGGAATCATAATGTGGTGGCTAGGTGGTGCAGTGAAGAGAGCACTGGCCCTGGAGTCAGGAGGACCTGAGTTCAAATCTGACCTCAGACAAATGACACTAAAAGTAGCTGTGTGACCTTGGGCAAGTCACTTAACCCCAACTGCCCTCCAGAAAGCAAAAAAAAAAGGAATGGTAATGTCTATGTGTTTATAATTTGTTATTATTTGCTATTCTCAAGAGTTAAATTTGAAAAGAGGAAGGGAAGCTATCTGTGCAGAAACAAGGCATAAAGATGGGCCTAGAGTAGCTTATTAGGTCTGGGTAACTGTTAGATATGGTGAAGGTATACTAATCACCAATAAAAAGCACTGAGACCCAGGCTGGGAACTAGAGTGCCAGGTCTGAGGTGGAGGCTAGCGTATAGGAGCATGGCAGTTGGTTGGGAGATGGCTGGGGATATGTAGGCTAGGTCTAGATAAGGACTGAAATAGCAAATGTTCACCAATCAGCAGTCCAGCAGGGCTATGGCTACTGACATTAAGCTGCAACTACTGACAACTAGAGTAGTCAATGGAAGGAATATAAGAAATCTACTTCTCCTCACATCATGCTCACATACATTCCATACTCCTTTGTTGATAGCCTGGGTGTTATATTAACTGAAGATAGTAACTCTATTAACAGCTGGAAAAATGAATACAGAATATCAGGCACTGATGTGCAAGCCTACAAATGTGATTTGATACATCACTATACTTAGCCATCATTAATGTATGTCTTTTGTTCTACCAACTTCAAAGTAAGATCCACTATCACTGCACAAGCTTTTTTAAAAATGCCTTTCTAAAAATTCTAGGTAGTCACTTCAAAAATAACAACGATAATATATTCACAAGTCAATTTGTCATTTGCATTTGGAGACTTATTTTGTTTTGAATTTGCAGAAAGAGGGGGGAAAATCCTGTACAAATTATGTCTCAGTCATTAACACAGTCAGGTACCACTCCAGTGGCTGATGTTCACTCATCTGATTAAAATCATCTAGTCAGTTATATTATGATTTTCCAATCTTATTATAGTCATATCAGTTGGAGACATAAGTAATTAATACAAATTTTCATTATCAACAATTTTAATTTTGTAGTAAATGTTGCTAATATCCTAATTTGGATTGACAAGCGTGATATTCCACTTTTTGAAGATTTGCTTATTTCATTGACTCTGTTGAAATGAAAAGACCTCTAAATAGAATAGGTTCATGTATTAAGACAACACATATATTATTGAAATTTGGTGAACTTGTTATATATAAATTCAATACACAATCCTTTACCAACTTGAAGATCTTTCTTTCCACTTAAGGGATACTGACAAGTTCAGAAAGATTTGAGGGGCTGATGGTTGGGAGAATATTAAGAATTAATATATTTCAACAAGGAGAATTTTCTACAAAACTTACAAGAAATAAATTATAGTTCAATATCTCCCTTGCCCATCTAACTCAAATTAAAACTCCTTATCCTTGCCTGAAGGTTTCCCACTCAATTTTCTACTGCCCTCATTTCTTTGCCCATGACTCTTCTCATTCTTCTCAAATATACCTACTTTGAAGTTCAAGTCTGAGTATTTCTTATGTTGAATAATCTTCCCTGCTTTTACCTTTACAATTGAAGTCAAGAGCCATGAGGCCAATTGAGCACGCTTAAGTGGGGCATTTTCCAACCATACTATTGTTTTTGTGTTCTACTCTTTTCTTTGTGAATCTTCTATGAAGGCTCAGGAGGTCAAGAATAATGATATTTTAACTAACTTGCCTTTCTGCCATGATTCTAGCAAACTCACTTATATTTTTTGCAGTTGTAATGGCAAGCACAGAAGTAGTCTATACCTTGTTTCAGCTATTGAATTAACACTTTTTTCAGTTCAAGTTTCTTTTGAGCCTTGTGTCAAGTCTGTTAAGAAACAGAACATGTGAACCCCACTACTTGTGAACCCTAGAACTCGTGAACTCCTGCAACAGGAAGAGGAGGAGCTAATGATCATATATAAGGAGAGATTCAGGCTAGAGACAGCAGAACTGAAAAGAGGACTCTTGTGGTGGCAGAGCCAAGAAGGAGAAAACTTGGGTTATCCTGGCACTCTGTCTGTTCTGTCTGTATTGATGTTTGTTTGTGATACTTTATACAGAAGCCCTGGGACCTTACTGGAAGTCCTGTAAGAGAATTTTCTGGTTTAAAGAAGTCCTGGAGGAGGATTTTGGAGGTCTTGGGACTTTCCTGATGATTTGTGCTGACCTCTTGGACCTTGTTTGTGGGTCTGTGTTGATTTCTATGTTGATGATTTGTGTTGAGTTCTCAGACCTTGTTGGTGGGTCTGAGTTGATTTCACAGATAGATAGTGAATTGATGATGGTGCCAGCAATGTGTATGAATATTATTGTGGCTCTGTGTTGCAGCATGCTTCCCAGTGTCCCCAGGGTGGCTGCCAACACGGGTTCTTAGATTTTCTTTTCTAAAGGAAAGCAACTCAAAATGAGTTAACAATCTTGCTTTAATCAATCAAACATATCATTTACCTAGTTAGGGGGGAAAAGGTCAGCATCCTGAACTTCAGAGTATACAGACAGAAACATTTCAAGCCCACAGGCCTCCAATTGTCCAACCATTACATCCATATCAAATCATAGTTACCAGAGAGTGAAGCATCAACATCTGGGTTTTTCAAAACCAGGGCACTCTCAAAGGCTGCCCAGAGTCTCATCTGGTAAAATCACACAACACTTCTCAAAGTGAGCTCCAAAATAAAGTCTCACATCAGGGATTATATAGCCTTCTCCTGGGTCAGAGAATGTAACAACCTTCTTGACCCACTGCCCAATCACAAAGCACCAAGGTGTGGGTGTTCCTGAAAAACAAGCCTCCCACCACAGGCTCCAGGTAAACTTAACCTAGGGGCAGGGAAGATCTTAAAAATTTATATTCCTATAACACTCTGTTAAGCTTTGTCTTCCCAGAAACAGAAACTGTGAAGGACTTAAGGTAGACTGGACTGTGAAATTCAATATGGAATGGGAAATGGACAAAGAACTGGACAAGGAGCTAGACAAGGAACTGGGAGCTGCCTACCTTTGAACCCAGGTGATAGTTGGAACTGGGACTATGGAAGAGGAACCATGGAATCTGAGAGCCAGCCTTGAGTCAAGCTGAAAGAAGACTTTACTTGGATACTGTGTAATGACTGAGAAGATTATGATTTACTGTGACCTAGGGATGGAGAACTTTGACTTTTATATTTTGTGATTGAATTAAGGATTTTGTAATTGATTAAATAAATGTACTTTGTTTAAAACTATGTGACAACTTTGGTGAAAACTATGTGGCCATTTTAGTGATAAATTGTTTAGTTGTGATATGGTGAATGCTATATTTTGATTTTCTGTGATAAGCTGTAACATTGTGAATGTTGTACCTTGATTTTCTGTGAATGTTTTGCTGTGATTTGTTATTGATTAGAGAGTTTACTATACTATGTAATCAGAAGCTTGAAAGATGTTCACAGCAGTAGTCCTCTGGAAAACTGCTTGTGCGTGGCTTTACAGAAACATGTTTAAAACAGCTTTTATCTTCCTCAAAAGTAACACATGAAAAAATTTAAAATACATAATATGACAAATAACACAATATGTATCAGTTACTATTTTCAATCTCACAAATTCTTACCTGTTCATTATTATTTGAGTGACAATAAGCAAAGACCATATGCATCTTGGTATTGTTTTGCAATCACTATAGCAGGGTGCTCAATTGTAATAAATACATAAGCTCTGGATTCTCTTCAATTCAAACAATAAATGTACTGGGATTTATTCTTGCCTTCCATTATAGTATAGGAAGAAGACTCTCCCCCAACTCCATCACAC
This sequence comes from Petaurus breviceps papuanus, assembly GCF_028583685.1. NCBI lineage: Eukaryota > Metazoa > Chordata > Mammalia > Diprotodontia > Petauridae > Petaurus > Petaurus breviceps. The sequence goes on along the minus strand of NW_027186523.1, from coordinate 1,492,515 downwards.
CATCCCATGATACTGGTAGGATTATCAATAGATACAACAGCACACAGTCCAGGTCCCTTCAGTGTCAACAGTTACATTCCAGACTGGACATTTGGCAGTGCCTCAGGAGTGACCTCCTTTAAGGCTGGTTATATACAAGACAACTGCTTTCAAAAAAGAAGAAAAAAGTATTTTTCACTCCTCTATAGTCTACCTTCAAGGAGATCAAGATGGTGTTAAAGAAAAGTGGAAAAGAACCTGAATATGTTTAGCTTAATAATCATTCAAAAGTCTGCTCTTACTGTCTCTATGTAATACTTCAACAAATTTCTGAGTTCTGATACTTTTCCAGTTTCACAGTTATCTCAAGTATGTAATACACTATCAGTTCATGGAATCAAGATAGTAGAAGGGTAATGGTTTTTCTAATTGTGAAAAGTAAATATTTCTTAAATTGTTTTTGGTTTGTTTTTTTCAACAAACACTCAAAAGAATTCAAACTAAGGAGAGCTTACTATAGATTATTCTTTCTGGAAGCAAGCAGAGATGATCTTTTTACTTTCCCAATGTATATATAGAGGAAGTCTATGGTGGAGGTGACAATTTTGAGGATATCAGGGGTTTAATTCTCAAAGGAATTTTAAAGAAAGGTGGATAGCAAAGACATGGGAAAAACATTGGAGCTTGTGATTACTGACAAAAATAATCAATAAAATATTAATAACTGTTGACCTGTAGGCCTCCTTCCAAATTACTACAAAATTATTATGAAAATTAATTGTGTACACCCTGAAGTCATCCTTTGAAGAATGTATGAAAAAGGAACTTACAGTATTTACATTCTACAATAGATTGTACTGACATAGTCACATAATTAATTGACAATTATAAGAATACATTGTGTTAAAAAAAAAACCCAAATGCCAACATTGCTTAAAATTTTAGAGCAAAAATACTGTTTTGAAAGCTTTTCTCCAAAATAGTATCTCCTATGCACAAGTCAAAACCACATAATATCCTTTGAAAAATGAAAGAAAAATCTTTTATGATTACCCCTGATTAATAACATTCAATTAGTAGCATAAAACAGGGAAACATGCTCACCAAAGGTCTCTACCACTATCATGGAGGATGTCCAGCATAGTACAAATGAAAAAGAAATCCTTTACAGATCAAATATTCTTAGCCTGGGATCCATGAAGTTTTTTTAAACTATATTTCAAGATAATTGCTTTCCTTTATGCATTATGCATTTTATTTTCTACATTTAAAAACTTATAAGTACCATAGATTTTACTAGATTACCAAGGAAATCCATGAACCACAAAAAAGATTAAGAATCTATAGATGATGATAGTAAACAATATTTATATAGTGCTTTGAGGCTGGAAAAATTATTTATATAAATTATCTCATTTGAATCTTTCAATAACCTTGTGACCCTGTGAAATAAGCACTGTGAAAATTATTCCCATTTTACAGATTAGGAAATTGAATCTCAGAGAGGTTAACTGCCTTGCCCATGGTCAAATAATTAGTATCAGGCAGCATTTGAATCTAGATATCTCCTAACTCCAAGTTTAATGCTGTTTTGTTGATATCACTCTCCCTCACCTCAGTCAAGTGGCCCTCTAGATGCTTCTGTTTGTGGATGGCACTGTACTCTTAGTTTAGCATCAAGTCAATGAACAGTGTGGAGCCTCCTAATTGAGATACCTTAATTACTCAAAAAAGTCTGTCCCAAATATTTATACAGGAAAAAACAACTGAGTTAGGGTTGCCTACTATCCAAATTATGATATACAATTGAAGGTCAATCTAAACATTACCTAGACCTTTGACACTGTTTGTAGACAGTGAGCTGAGTTGAATGGGATTAGGAGAGCAGGCTGATTTTTTTTCCAGAAAAGCATGCAGTTCTCTATTAATCCTAAGTTTCTCCCTTTAAAAATGGCCTATTTTTTAAAAGAAAATTTAAGGTATTCTTCTAGGAATGCATATAGATCTTAGTCATGGACTGCCACGGGGGTGGAGCAGTGAGGAAAGACAAAAGAGATGAACAAGATGGGGAGGAACAGACTTCAACACATTACCAAGCAGAAGATGTGTTATAAAGAATGTCATCAAAGAAATGCATGACAGGGAAAGAAAGTGGTGTGATCTTGTAGTGAGAGAGAAATGATTTATCATCAGTCCTTGTGCTACATTGGCATCTACACAATATGAAAAGAGCTTTAGCTCAATTTCTTCCTCTGTAAACTAGGAATAACACTTGTGGTGTGCCTTATGGGATTGTTGTGAGGATTAAATGAGATAATTTTATATTAAGAAAAGGCTCCTAGCATATTGGGTGTCCCTCCTGTTGGGTACTTACAGGAAGATATGGACATGAGAGTCAGGCACATTTGGATCACAATCTACATTGTTGGAGGAGGTGCCCACATTGATAAGTAACAAATCCATAAAAGTATTCCCAACATTATCTAAGGAGTCCTAGCTCCCCAGAAAACAATAGTCTGAATTACATAAGGGTTTTCATCTGGGTGGGGAAAGAGCTGATATTGTTGACTTCTGTGTGCATCTTGTTAGTGTGGCTCTAAAGTAGAGAGAACCAATCTCAAAGAACATTATATTTTGAAGGGATATTACAGGTGAACAAGCCTAGCCTATGGCAGAATAAGAATAACCTCATCAACATCCCTGACAAGTAGTCATCCCCTACAGTGATGGAAAAATTGCTACCTCCCATGGAAGCCCATTCCACTTTTGGACAATGAAGCTTTTCCTTTATATAACATCAAAATCTACCTCTGTAGCTTCCATAAATTGGTCCTAGAATTTCCTTGTGGGACAGTTGCTGACCTCAAGGTGCTAAACCTACAGAGTCAAGAGATGAGATTACAAAGGAAATAAAAACAAAAAACTCCAGTATAAAATAACTTATCTATCTAAAGAATGCCACAAATTATTGATAGCATAAACACTGCATAAGAGATTTTGTCAAATGCTTTTCTAAAATCCAGGTATAATATAACTATGGGATGAAGTGTTCATAATGAAACCATCCTTTTAACAATAATACATTACATAATTTTGCTGGGAATAAAGGTCAAGATCTCTACCTGATTGTGTTCAAACTCTATCCTCTTAGCTTTCTTACTCAACAAAAAATATTTGCATGTCTTCAGTCCTACACAATCTCTGATTTTCCATTATTTTTCAAGGGTCAGTGACAGGACTCAGAAATCACATTTGCCAATTATGGTCTTTCCTTCTAACTCTCCTACTCCCTTGCTCTTACTGGTCACCCCTTTGCCCTAATTATGACGTTTAGTCCTTCAACTGAGGCAGAAGTAATTGCTGAGTAACTCCCTGGTAGGTGACAGAGAACAGGTGAAGTACTATTGCATTGAAGAAGGGCAAATGTCTTTAATTTTCAAAAAGATAATCTACAAAGTAAGTTGAATTTTTTGATTCCTGGAAAAAGTTATAGACACTATTATTAAAGGAACGGTTAGCATAAACTTAAAAAAGGAAACAATAATCACTGAGTCAGCACGGTTTTGCCAAGAGTAAAATATTCCAGACACTTTATTTCCTTTCTTTTTTTTTGGAGGGGGGAGGGCAGGGCATTTGGGGTTAAGTGACTTGCCCAAAATCACATGGCTAGTAAGTGTTAAGTGTCTGAGTCCAGATTTAAACTCAGGTCCTCCTGACTCCAGGGCCAGTGCTCTATTCACTACAACACCTAGCTGCCTCGTTTCCTTTATTTTTTAACAAAGTCATTAGACTGATAGGTGAATAGAATGCTATGTAGAGAGTTTAACTGGATTTTACAAAAGCATTTGGCAAAGTCCCTCATGTTATTATTAGGGAAAGGATGAAAAAATATAGGCTATTATAATAAATATATTCAGACTTGATGCCAACGTAAAGAGAGCAACCTTGGTAGAGTGATCTCTCCTTGACTAGGATGTTTTAAATGCTTATTTATTAGGAGGATAAAGGCACAGATTGCCAGCAGAATGGTGTATTCTTCTTCACTAGAGGTCATCAAGTAAAGGCTAGATAACCACTTGTCAAGTATGTTATGAAAGGGATTCTTGTTCAAATACATATACAAATATATACTGCATAGCCTCTGTACCTTTTTCAACTCGGAGATTCTTTAAGTCTCTTAACTTTTGTTTCTTCAGAAAACCTCAAAATAGCTATCTGCTTTCTTCAACACCAGTGACAGTAGAAGCTGCCCGACTAAATTCTATTCTGTTGTGGGGAAGAGATAATATTCATGCTACACAATTTCTCTCAGAAACAGTGAAAGAAGTAATTCCTTTCTGAGATAAACAAGTTGCTGACACCAAAACCAGGGAGAGATAAGAAAGAAAATAAATCTATATCACTGGATATTGATGTAAAACATATAAAATAAAAGTTGGATTTATGTAAGAACTGCAAGGATGACTTAACAATATGAAAAAATTGACATAATTAGTCATATAGATAACAAATCCATAAAATTAATTATGTCAATAGGTACTGTAAAAACAATAAAATGTCACAATAATTCATATTTTTAAGTCATATGTGTAATATGTTTTTCATCATATTAAGCAAAGCCCTCTTTACACAGCAACAATTTGTCACAGAAAAACATTGGGAGTTATTCTAATAAATATAGGAGTGAAGCATGGATATCCCATCTTTCTGTTATTATTTGGCATAATAATAGAAATCATAGCCATATCAAGAAGACAGGAAAAAATATTAATGAAATAAATATCAGCAAAACGATGGAAATTTTTTTCCTATATTCTAACAACATAATGGATTACTTATAAGAAACTAGAGAATCACTAAGGAAAAGCTAGAATGAGAAATCCCATTTAAAGTAATTACCAGATTCATAAAATATCTGAAGTTAATCTATGAAGATATAAACAGGACTTATGTAAATATAATTATAAAATAGTATTTACACAAATAAAGAAAAACCTAAATAATTAGAGAGACACTTGATATTGATGGTTTGACCAATTTAATATAATTAAAATGATAATACTACCTAAATTAAGCTCTATCAGAACTAGAGGTATACCAGAAAAAAAATATCAGGAAAAAAGGTCACATTTTCTAGAACTAGCTAAAGTAATAATTGAATACATACAGAGGAAGAAAGAACTAAGAAGAAAAAGAAAACAAAAAAAATGAGAATGAAAGGGAACTATCATAACCAGATTCCAAATTATATTATAAAGCAATACTTGTAAAAGTTATTTGATACTGGTTAAAAACTAGAAAAGGAGGTCAGTATAACAAACTAATTGAGACTTCAAGGCAAATGAATATACAGTAGCACAGAGCTCAATACACCTAAGAACACAAACTACTTAGGGAAGGACACCCCTCCTCGTTCTACAAGAATTACTAATAAAAATGGAAGGCAATTTGGTAGAAAATCCATTTAGGCAACATCAAACATTTTATATCAAAATGAATTCTAGATGAGTATGTGACCTCAATTTTAAATTATCAAAAATATAAATTCATGACTGTGGTTAGGAGAAACTCCCATGGAAAACTAACATGAAAAAGAGTTAGGGTGATTTTTTAATAGACAATTTCAATTTTAAAAAAAATTTACACAAAGAGAATTACTGTATTTAGGAAAAGAACTAAAGTGAATGTAGGAAAATGTACCAAACATCTTATAAAATTCTATCAAAAGTGAATACAAAATTAACAAATTTATAAAAGTGAGATAGTCCCCAACTGATAAGTAATCAAATGATATGAAGTTTTCAAAAGAAGAAAGGCAAGCTATCAGTAACCTTCCGTAAAATATTCAAAACTAACAATAACAAGAGAAATACAAATTAGAACAACTCTGAAGGTTCAACTCAAAACATCAAATTGGCTGACTGTAAAAATATGAAAATAGTCAATATTGTAGATACTGTAAGAACATAGACACACCACCATTTGGTATGGACATACTACCATTTGGTAGAGTTGTGGCCCTAGCAATCTGGAAAATAACTGGAATTATTTGAGAAGAGTTGCCCCAACTATTTGTTCCATTTGGTCTAGTGATCCTGATTCTCTATGATATTTTTTTCCAAGATAATCAATAATAGAAAAGCCCCACATGAACAAAAAGTCCATAGAATTTGTAGTGGCAGTAACTAGAAATAAATTGCATGCTAAGTGACTGATGAATGGCTAAACAAACATGGTACAAGAATGTAATGGATTATTATTGCACTCTAAAGAATGAAGAATTCAGAGAAGCATAGGAAGATTGGGAGGAAGTCATGTAGAGCAAAGAAAGAAAAACTAAGTGAATTATATACATAATGACAAGAGTAATGCAACTGAAAACAACACTAAGGAACAACAGAAATTAAATCAAATACAATGATCAAAGTTGGTTCCCAATGAATAATGTTAAAAGAGGAAATTGCATTCAAGTCTGGTCTCAGACATTTACTGCCTGTGTGACCCTGGACAAACCACTTAATCTCTACCTCAGTTTTCTCATCTGTAAAATGGTATAGTAGTGCACATACCTCACAGGGTTATTGTAAGGATAAAATAACATTTGTGGAGATCTTTGTAAATTCTATTAAAATGCTATTAAATACTAGCTATTATTATTATTAAAACACAAGTTCCTCCTTTCTTTTAAACCAAGAGTGAAAAGTTATATGTATTACCAATTGCAATAGCTATAATAAATGGTTTTTGCTTAACTGAATATTTACGGAAAGGTTTTATGGAGTAGAGAGAAATATTTAGTATCATATATTTTGTCTTTGGACAATTGGTAATATTAGGTAATATTGGTAATATTAGGGATTGAAATAAAGGGGAGAGAGGTTGTGTCATAATCATTGTTGCAAATCCAGCCATTCCTAGCACAGGGCCTTGAACATAGTAAGCATCCAATAAATTTTTTGTTAAATGAAAAAACTGAATTAAAGAATGAATGAATAAAGTAAATCTGTCTTTACCCTAACTGATGCCAAGGTTCAAGCAATGCCATATCTCAAACATTAATTCTCTCAATCTGAATACATGGTTTAGTGTACTGGTTCTGATGTAGGCCCTTTTATGACTAATTTAACTGAATAGTCACTAATGTAACCTAAATAGTTATCCAAATTCCTTAAGTTGGTGTCAATTAAAGATAAAGATACTTTTGGAAAAAAAAGAACAGTAATAAGTAAGAACATTTTCAGAAACTTTACAACCTTATCTTAAGAATTAGAAATGAAAACAATCAACTAACTTTTAGGATGTATGAACAGATAAAAATGATGATTTGTGTGGGCTTGGAGTTCATATATAATGCTATGTAGGTCCCTGCAACCATAAACAGGGTAGAAAAGGTTATACATAACTACAGAAAGTTGGAAAGGAAGCTGGGAATTGTCAAGAGACCTGAGTTCAAGTTTGCCCTCAAATGCTTCCTATCTATGTAATTGTGAACAAACTACTTACCGTGTTTCCCCAATAATAAAACACTGTCTTATTACTTTTTTTTGGACAGAAAAACACCAGAGGGCTTATTTTCAGGGGAGGGCTTATTTTAATGAACATTGACAGCAATTTTAATAAACAGGTAAATGTGAACAAAAAATGTACCTTTATTCAATAAGCAAATCACTGGGGAAGAACAGGATGATGCGCTCACTGCTGCAGCTCTGATTGGATGCAGCTCGGAGCGCGGCGTGCGTTTCACGAGGGGGAGACGGGGGGACGGTGCATACAGAGGGTACCGTAATGTAGCATGTAGCGCAGGGTATCTCAATAGGGCTTATTTTCGGGGGAGGGCTTATTTTAGAGGAATCTTACACACTAAGGGGAGGGCTTATTTTTGGGATAGGTCTTATTATCGGGGAAACACGGTAGTTTGTGAGGCTTAGTTTAATTATCTGTACAAAGAGAATGCTGCCTGCATTTTTGTGGTCAGAAAACTATTTAGCAAAGTTCAAAGCTTAAACCTAAATCTTAAGGAGTGGTTAATTGGGCTTGGAGCACAGAATGATGCATTCCTTGAATGGAACAAATCCCCTGCATCAAATGCTTATATCATAAAGTGTCAGTTACTCTACTTTCCTAAGGTGAAATTTAATATCTTGTCATTTTCTCAGTAGAAAGGAACATGATATCTCACCTTCTGGAAGCTAATTGCATGGTAGATTTCCCAAGAAAAGCTTAGGGGAGTTGGTGAATTGTTTAAAAAAAACAAACACCATTTGTAAAAAATGTTTAAGAAATATTCATTAACACTTAATCAGCAAAGGGAATTATGGTAAGCATCAGGGAATTAGGTCTATTTTATGAACAATGTTGCTTTCACAACATGATTAATAAGAGAAAAGGCTACTTTTGCAGGTTGGTTAGTTTGGAAAATTCTGAAGGGGTGTCACCAGGGATACTGGCAGAAAGAGAGGAAACTGAGAGCAGAAGAGAGGATTGCATGCTAGATAAGTTAAAGAAATCAATAACCCACCTCTAGCAAGAAAATAAGCTTTTACAGAAAGATTTTGAAAGACCCATATTAACTAGGTAAAGGGCATAAAAAGGAGCAAAGGTTAAATCAGAATTCGAGGGCAGATGTTTCCACATATCATGCCTCCACTGGGGAATACCAGATGTTAAAAATGTGAATCAAGCATTACAGGAAGAACATCAGGATATCAAGAAGAAACAGGATGATAAATGAGTTCTATTTTATAAGTAACAGAAGACTTCTGCAGATTCATATTCAGAAAAAAAATTACTTTATAGTTCAATGTTATTTGTGAATGAGTCTACTGTTTAAAAGTTTGTTGACCACATAACATTAGGTTAATTCAGTTTGGGAAAAGTAATGTGACTTTTGAATTGGAGTGAAAAAAAAAAGTAGGAAAAATCATAAACATGTATTTGAGTTTGAAATTCTCAGTCATCTGGTTTTGGTAGTCTAGGAAAATGGTTTGTGGACCAGAGGTGATCTGCCCTTTTATCCTCGGCTAACATGAGATGTTAAGAATTAGACCTGAAATTAAATGTAATGGAAGTCCTACATAAATTCAATAAATTCATGGATTATGATATATTTCTGCATGTGAATTATCTCTCCACATAGGAATCGAGAGAGTCTGAATTCAGATGGGAAGATAGCTCAGAAAATGTATCATCAACCTTTTTGTATCTTTTCCTTCATTAATGCTTCACATCCCACCCAACTGTCTGTCTTGACCATTTCTCTGTCATCCACCCTCTTAACACCCTGGACAACTGGACCTCCTGGACCGCCTGGAGAAATTTGATTCATTCATCTCTGAAACCACTGACTTGGGGCTATGCTGTTCTGATTGGTGAGTCAACCAGTGCAAAGCACATGGCCTGCTATAGCTAGCCAGCCTCATCACCAGACCATGTTTCACATCCTATCTAATCATTGACTTATTCCTGCCAGAGAACGTCAACAGACACTGATGACTTTTCTCACCATCCCTATAAGCTCTCAAACCAAAATAGCTCCTCCTGGTCACTTGTTGTCCAGTCATTCAGTTGTGGATGATTCTTCATGACCCTGTAGAGCATAGTACACCAATGCTGTCCGTGGGATTTTCCTGGCAAAGATCTTGTGTGGTTTTCTATTCCTTTCTGCATTAAGGCAAACAGAGATTAAGTGACTTGCCCAAAATCACACAGCTACTAAATGTCTGAGGTTGGATCTGAACTCAGGTCTTTCTGATTCCAGGTCCATCACTCTATCTACCAAGCCAGCTGGTTTACCTCCACTGGCTGCAACCCCCTTATATGTGTTCCTTTCTTTAGCAAAAATGTAAACTTACTGAAGGCAAGAGTTGCCTTGATTTTTATTTATATCCGTATCTGTCACATACTAGTTGTGCTTTGTTCTTGAAGAAGACCAAATAGACGTCATTATGCTAGAGTAAAGTTACAATGTGTCTGACTGCGGATGATCAGACCAATACAAGTTCAGAATGTTCTGCCACAGGTTGAGCACAAATAGTCCATGTGAATATTTGGGGTGGATTCTCTAAATTTGTGCATCTTGCATTTCTTTTTTAGCTACTTCAGTTCTGCTTTGCTCTAGGCCCTTTTATTCTCTTCTGTCTCCTGAAGTCTGTCCAAGTTGTCCATTGCTTTCATGACACTATCCATCTCATCCTCTACCACCCCCTTCTCCTTTTGCATTCAATCTTTCTCCCACTGGGGTCTTTTCCAATGGGTCCTATCTTCTCGTTATATAGCCAAAGTACTTAAGCTTCAGTTTCGGTATTTGATCTCCCAGAGAATAGTCTGAGGTAATTTCTTTAAGAATTGAATGATGTGATCTTCTTGTAGTCCAAGGGACTTTCAAAAGTCTTCTTTAGTACCGCAATTCGAAAGTGTTAATTTCTATGGTGCTCAGCTGTCCTCCAATTCTCACAGCCATAAATTGCTACTGGAAAAAACCTTTGTCAGCAAAGTGATGTCTTTGCTTTTTACTATGCTGTGCAGATTTGCCATACCTTTCCTTCCAAGGAGCAAGTGTCTTTTAATTTCATGGCTGCAGTATTTATTTCTTAGAATTCCTTATGAGTAAAATTAGATCCTTATGTTGTGGTGATGACCCTAGGTCCTCAAAGAGAATACCAGGCTGGTATCCCATAGAATTCTCAAAAGTCTTTGAGAGCAATCTGAAATCATACCCCAAAATTCAATAAGCTGAACATTCAGTTTGACCCACTGATGCCACTGTTAGGCATAGATTATCAAAGACAGGGTTTAAAAAAATTTTCATAGCAGCACTTTTTTGTTGTAGCAAAGAAACAGAGTGAGCATCCATCAACTGGGGAATAGCTGTAGTGTGCAAATGAAATATAATATTGTTGACTTGTAAGAAATAACAAATACAATAGTTTTAGAGCTACCTGGGAATACTTCATGAAATGAAGCAAAGTGAAATGAGAAGACCTAGAAGGACAATTTACAAAATAACCACAATATAAAGATAAGCAACTCAGAAAGATTACAGAATTCTGATGAATGCAGTGACTGATCATGACTTCAGAAGGCTGATGATGAAGTACGCCACTTCCCCTCCTGATCAGGGACAAGAAAAGAAATAGCCAATGTATTGATGGGTTTTGCTTGCCTACACTTACTTACAAGAGAGGACTTCTATTTGGGGGTGCAGTGGAGGGTTGTGGGGATAAGGATGATAAGTGGATACTTTAAAATGCAAAAAAAAAAGAAAGCAAGAAAAGAACATCAACAAAACATTAAAAACAGAAGTTCACAGTTTCATACATTATCCTTTTTTTCTTCTTTCTCTACTGGAATGTTCATGTTTATTGATGATTGTTAAGTTTATGAGAAAAAAAAAACAGCTTTCAGTATGGTCCTCAAAAGACACTGTCTGCAGATTATTCATAGCAGCACTATTTGTAGTATCAAAAACTGGAAACAAATTATGTATACAACAATTAGCGAATAGCTGAAAGAATTGTTGTATACAAATGAAATGGAATATTACCGCACCATAAGGAATGACGAATGTGAACAATTCAGAGAAACTTGGAAAGATTTGTATGAAGTAATACAAAGTAAAGAAGGTGAAGCCAAAATAACTACATACAGAATAAATATAATAATGTAAATTTTAAGCACATCAAGCAGTAGTTTATTGCAAGGGCATGTAAGTGTATAGAACTATATAGATGTGCCAGGCCCGAAGTCAATAAAATTTATCTCCCTGAGTTCAAATCTAGCCTCAGACACTAGCCACATGACCCTGGTCAAGTTGTTTAACCCTGTTTGCCCCAGTTTCATCTGAAAAATGAGCTGGAAAAAGAAATGGCAAATCACTCTGATACCTTTACCAAGAAAAACACAAATGGAGGCAGAGTCAGACGCTACTGAAAACCACTCAACAATAACAGAACAGAAATAAAACTCAAGACAAATATGATGCATAATTTTGGTGTCACATTATTAAAGTGGAAATATATATCCTTTTCTTTTTAAGTACTTTTCTTGGTATTTTATTCCTATTTTTCCTCAGTTATATATAAAAATAATTTTTTAACATTTGTTTTTAAAAATTTGAGTTCCAAATTCTCTCCCTTCCTCCCTCCCCAACTCCTGCTTATTGAGAAGGCAAGCAGTTCAATACAGGTTATACATGTGTAGTCATGCAAAACATATCCATAATAGTCATACTCTGAAAGAAAACATAGACCAAAAAAAAAACTCAAGAAAAATAAAGTTTAAAAAGTATGCTTCAATCTATATTCAGACACCATCAGTTCTTTCTCTGGGAATACCATTTTCCATCATAAATCCTTCATAGTTGTCTTGGATCATTGTATTGCTGAGAAAAGCTAAGTCTTTCACAGCTGATGATCTTACAATATTGCTGTTACCTTGCATACAGTATATATTTCACTTTGCATCAACCTATACAAGACTTCTCAGATTTTTCTGAAAACACCTGTTCATCGTTTCTTATAGTGCAATAGTATTCCATCATAATCACATACCTTGTTCAGATATCAATCACACAACTTGTTCAGTCATTCCTCAATTAATGGGCATGCCCTCAAGTTCTAATTCTTTGCCCCCAGGAAAAAAAAGCCATTATAAATATTTTGTACATATAGGTCCCTTTCCTTTCTGCTTTTTATATCTTTTGGGATATAAACCTAGTAGTGGTATTGCTAGGTATGCATGGTTTTATAGCCCTTTGGGCATAGTTCCAAATTGTTTTACAGAATGGTTGAATAGGTTCACAAATCTGCCAACAATACATTAATGTCTCATTTTTCCCACATTCCCTCCAACATATGTCATTTTCCTTTTTGTCCTATTAGTCAACCTAATAGGAATAAGGTAATAACTCAGAATTGTTTTAATTTTCATTTCTCCAATCAATAGTGAATTAGAGTACTTTTTCATATGGCTTTAGATAGTTTTGATTACTTCATCTGAAAACTGTTCATAACTTTTGATCATTTATCACTTGGGGAATGGTTCTTATTTTTATAAATTGGACTCAGTTCTCTATATGTTTGAGAAATGAGCCCTTTCTCAGAGAAACTTGCCTCAAAATTCTTTTCTTTTAGTTATGATTGCTAACTGTATTTCCCACCATCCTATCCCCCTTTTTATTCAATTTTATGTCCTTTCACCCTGCCCTTCTCAAAAGTGTTTTCTTTCTGACTACTCCCTCCCCCAATCTGCCCTCCCTTCTATCACACACCCCTCTTCTTATCGCCTTCTCCTCCTACTTTCCAATAGGGTAAGATAGATGTCTAAGCCCAAATGAATATTTATGTTATTCTCTCTTCTAACCAATTCTTATGAGAGTTTCACACCCTTCCTTTTATCTTCCCCTGTTCCCACCACTATAAAATATTTTCTTGCCCTTTTTAGGTGAGATAATTCATCCCATTCTACCTCTCCCTTTCTCCTTCTCCAAGTACATTCCTCTCTCTCAGCCCTTAATTTTACTTTTTAGATATCATCCCTTCATATTCAACTGACATCTGTACTTTTGGAAATATATATACTCCTTCTAACTACCCTAATAATGAGAAAGATCTTATGAGTTACAAATATCATCTTCCCATGTAGGAATATAAACAGGTCAGCCTTGTTAAGTCTCTTATGATTTCCTTTCCTGTTTACCTTTTTATGCTTCTCTTGAGTCTTGTATTTGAAAGCCTAATTTTCTATTCAGCTTTGGTCTTTTCATCAAGAATGTTTCAAAGTCCTGTATCTCATTGAATTTCCATTTTATTGAAGGATTATACTTACTTTTGTTGGGTAGGTGATTCTTGGTTGTAATCCTAGCTCCTTTGCAATCTGAAACATCGTATTCTAAGCCCTCTAATTCTTTAATGTAGAAGCTGTTAAACCTTGTACTATCCAGACTATGGCTCCATCAAATTTGAATTATTTCCTTCTGGCTGCTTGCAATATTTTCATCTTTACCTGGGAACTCTGGAATTTGGCTATAATATTCCTCACAGTTTTCATTTTGGGAACTCATTCAGGAGGTGATTGCTGGATTCTTTTCATTTGTATTTTACACCTTGGTTCTAGAATATCAAGGCAATTTTCCTTGGTAATTTCTTGAAAGATGATGTCTAGGCTCTTTTTTTTATCATGGTTTTCCAGTAATCCAATAATTTTTAAATTATCTCTCCTAGATTTGTTTTCCAGATAAGTTGTTTTTCCAATTAGATATTTCACATTGCCTTCTATCTTTTCATTCTTTTGGTTTTGTTTTATTTCTTCTTTGTTTCTCATAAAATCATTAGCTTCCATTTGCTCCATTCTAACTTTTAAGCAATTTTTTTCTTCAGTGAGCTTTTGGATCTCCTTTTCTATTTGGCCAAATCTGCTTTTTAAGACAGTCTTCTCCTCATTGGCTTTTTAGACCTCTTTTACCATTTGACCTAGTCTGTTTTTTAAGGTGTTATTTTTTCAGTATTTTTTTGTGTCTCCTTTAGCAAGCTGTTGATTAGGTTTTTATTATTTTCTTGTGTTATTCTCATTTTGCTTCCCAGTTTTTCTTTTACCTCTCTTACTTGATTTTTAAAATCTTTTTTGAGCTCTTGCATGGCCTGAGATCAATTAATATTTTTCTTGGAGGCTTTAGATGGAGGAGCTTTGACTTTGTTGTCTTCTTTTGAGTTTGTGTTTTGCTCTTCCTTTCACCACTGTAACTTTCTATCATCAGACATTTTCCCATTGTTTCCCAGCCTATTTCTTGACTTTCTATTATTTGTTAAAGTAGGACTCTGCTTCCATGGTTTAGGGATCACTGTCCCTAGCTTTATGGGTTTTGTGCAGCTATTTAAAAGGGATATTTCTAGGGCTATAAGTTTTCAGTTCTTCCAAGGTGGTATGATCGAAAGAGAGGTGTTTACTACTCTGTGGGCCTGTGCTCTGGTCTGTGAGTAACCACAAGTACTCTTTTCTGCAATGGAACTGTGAGGACCCCCTCCACTGTGATTGCAAGCTCTGCTATGCTAGTTCTCCTTCTCACCGTGAAATATGACCTAGATCTTAGTATGACGAAGCAAGAGAGTCCCACCTCAATGTTAGCAAAAAGACCCCTGTAATCTCCTTCTGTAGCCCCCTTACCATCTGTGGGCTGAGAGTTCCAAAAGCAGCTGTTGCCACTGCTGATTCAGTCACTCCAAAGGCCTGCTCCTGGTTTCCTGTGGCTATGCTGGTATACAGCCTGTGCTAGGACCATGCTCCTCTCTCACCCTAGTGCAAAAGACATTTCCTGCCAACATGCTGGGTTGTCTTGGGCTGGAAATTTGTTTCACTCCATCTTTCTGTGGGATCTTCTACTCATATATCCTTTTCTGTTAACAAATAGTAAAAGACAAAGATGGAAAATGATATATTGCAACCCTTCAGATGGTTTTAAATAACCATTTATAGGAAATGAATTTTGTGAGGGGTTAGTGTGAATGTTTGCTAAATATGTTTTGTCAAAAGAAAAGTATCAATAACATTGAAAAAAAATGACTTGATTGATGTTTATTGAATACCACAAATATGTGTGTTTCTTAGTATCCACTGACCTTTTCCTACCACTCTGGATCACACTGTGGAAGTAGGAGGGAGTCTCAAAGGTCTAGGTGGCCATATTCATCATGTATTTTTGTTGTTGTTATTTTATGGCTTGACAAATAATTAATCACATAATGGCCAACATATTAGTGATATGTGTTGCCACACTTGATTAGGTTATCAAGAATTACTCACAAATCAACTAGGGGAGATTACACTTTAAATATGATCTGGGGACTGGGGGACATTAGCTGAAAGCCTAGCTAGGGAAAATGAGGGGGGGGGATTAGCAGCAAATGCAGGAGAAAGGAAATGGGGTCTAAAAGGAAAGAAGCAAGGATAGTAAAAACAGAATGTCACCTACTCCACAATTTGAACAGAGCTGATTCTGCATCAGTTTTTCAAAAAGGAAAACAAATCTTTTCCATGTGTCTTCTTATATTACCCCAAAGTCCTTAGTAATACATACTGATGAAAAGCATTTCTGAGTATTTCAGGATACATTTCTGGGTACTTCAAGAATGACCCTGAGAACTGTGGTTAGTTTACCTCCCATAATGTGCAGTGTGATCATACTGTTTTGGAGCTATATGGTTTAATTTACCTAAGGAGCAAGGGTTTTTTGTTGCAGATACACAGCCAAATGTTAAATGGAAATATTCTTCTATGGAATAAAGTCATCCACTTAGAAGGTCACACTGGGCACTGCCAAATTTTGAGTCAAGAAAATGATCTATTTTTCCAAGTTTCTTGATTTTTATTCTCAGGTAATTTGTTTAGGACAAAGTGCTTCACCAAGCAGAAATATTTCTTTTATTGATGAGTCAGATATCGAAGATGCTTTAAAACACTATGATATGGTACGATAAACTGGGATTTTCTTGGCAAAGATACTAGAGCAGTTTGCCATTTCCTTCTCCAACTCATTTATACAGATGAGGAAAATGGAGTAAACAGGGTTAAGTGATTTGCCCAGGGTCACACAACTAATAAGTGAATAAGGCCAGTTCTGAACTCAGATTTTCCTGCCTCCAGCTTAGGCATTCTATCCACTGTGCCACTTAGCTACCCTATCAGAATTTTATCAAAGATAACTGAAAAAAAAATTGTTTCCTAATTGATTATTTTCTTTCTTACTATATTTTCATTGATTTTGTCAATATAATAATCTTTTCTAATTTTGCTTGATAAAAATATTATTTTATCCCTTGTTTGTTTAAGGATTCTGCCTATAATCATAACTTTGAAAGGTACATAATGTGGTTCTCTGCTATTTTTAAAAATCATCTCCAGGTCATAGGGTGTTAATTTGAAATAACTATAACAGATGGTGGTACATGGCATAAAATACTGATCTAAACCTAATATATGAAAACTATTTTCCTTTTTCCCTGCAGTTACAGTCAAATTTGAAGTTCTTCATCAAGTAATTTAGGTATTAGGCTCGTTTTTTAAGTGGATTACTGCATTAGTTTTGTTTTGATTCTTCATTTAGTCCATTCCAGTGATCTACTTTTCTATTTTTAACCAGTACCAAATAATTTTAAAATTAATATATGATTGAATAATTGAATATAATTGAATAATTAAACTTATTATATAATTTGAAATCTGAAAGCACAATTCCCACTGTACAATTACTTTTTTTTCCCCACTATTTCCCTTGATAGTCTCTAAAAGTACTTCCTTGGTAGTTTTATTGGTGCAACTTTAAGCCTGTAAATTAATTTAAACAATGTTATTTTTATTATAATATCTATTCCTCCCAAAATAATAATGAGCTCCAAATTCTCTCCCTTCTTCCCTCCCCACTCACCCTCACTGACAAGGCAAGCAATTCAATATAAGTTATACATGTGTAGTTATGCAAAACAATTCCATAATAGTCATGTTGTGAAAAACTAACTATATTTCCCTCCATCCTATCCAACCCTCCATTTATTTTACTTTGTCCTTTGACCCTGTCCCTTTTCAAAAGTGTTTGCTTCCAACTATCCCCTCCTCCAATCTGCCCTTCCTTCTTGGTTTTAATCCTAGCTCCTTTGACCTCCAGAATATCATATTCCAAGCCCTCCAATCTATTAATGTAGAAGCTGCTATATCTTGTGTTATCCTGATTGTGTTTCCACAATACTAGAATTGTTTCTTTCTGGCTGCTTGCAATATTTTCTCCTTGACCTGGGAACTCTGGAATTTGGCTACAATATTCCTAGGAGTTTTTCTTTTGGGATCTCTTTCAAAATATAGGTATTTTGAATTTAGAAGCCTTTAATACTCTTCTAAATATGTATATATATATATATATATATATACACATACATAGATATATATATATATATGTATTGTTCCCTCTATTAATTCAGGACTTTTTTTAACAAAGTCTTGAAAGTCTGAGAGTTTTTTTTTCATTCAATATAATAAACTTTGCAGGGTATCATATTTTTGGTCAGAGCCCCAATTTTTTGCTCTTTGATATGTTGACCTGTGCTCCTTTAATATCTCTGCTGCTAGGTCTTGTGTAATTCTAATTGTGACACCATCATATTTAAATTGTTTTAATCTTGATTCTTTTAATATTTTTCCTTGAGCTGGAGGTTGTAAAATTTGACTGATATTCCTAAGAATTTTCCTCACAGGATCTCTTTTAAGTGTTGATCGATGGATTTTTTTTCCTATTTCTATCCCCCCCCTCCATTGTTTAAATGCTTCAAGACAATTTTCTTTCTTTCTTGTATTATTGTATCAATATTCTTTTTTTTATTGTAAATTTCACTTAGTCCAATGATTTTTGTATTTTGTCTTCTTGATCTTTTCTCCAAATCTGTTGTTTTTCTTATAATATGTTTCATTTTCTCTTCTACATTTTCATTATTCATATTTTCTTTAATCATTTCTTGATCTTTTATAATTTCACTGGCTTCACTTTGCCCAATCCTAATTTTCAAGGTGTCATTTTCTTCCTTAATATTCTGGATATCGGGGCAGCTAGGTTTTGCAGTGAATAGAGCACCAGCCCTGGAATCAGGAGGACCTGAGTTCAAATCCAGCCTCAGACACTTAACACATACTAGCTGTGTGACCTTGGGCAACTCACTTGCCCTGCTCTCTCCCCTCCAAAAAAAAAAAGATCCTGAATCTCATTTTTTAATTGGTTGACTTCCCTTTCATACTCTTCTTGTTTTCCTTGGATTATTCTTATTTTTTAGTGTGTTCTTCTTCTCTGTCATTTGATTTTTAAAGATCTTCTATGAATTCTTTTTGGG
The DNA here is from genome assembly GCF_028583685.1 of Petaurus breviceps papuanus. NCBI lineage: Eukaryota > Metazoa > Chordata > Mammalia > Diprotodontia > Petauridae > Petaurus > Petaurus breviceps. The sequence goes on along the minus strand of NW_027186523.1, from coordinate 1,473,673 downwards.
CAGGTGTCCATTTTATGTTACTCTTTGGGGGATTCTTTACTTTCCTTCAGCATCCTCCTCTGAATATGAACCCTGTTCATCTCTATTTCCATAATAGCTTTCTATGGTTGGATTCTTTCTCCTTTCCTGTGTATTTTTTGTGGCAATAGCTTAATTTTTATAATCACCTCTAGTACTGGGGGTAGGAAATGGTGCCTCTTTCCCCAGATCTTCAGGTCTCCCCTCTAGCCTGGAATCAAAGACAAACCTCCAACCTGCTCTAAGTGCCCATAGCCACAGCTTTCTACCTCACTGCTTCTGCACTCACCAGGTGTGTGCTGGTTCCTTCTCACTCCCTCTGTGACTTGTAGCACAGCTGGGTCTGGCATTCCTGGTCAGCAGAGGTTCCCTTAATCTTCCTGGGCTCAAATGCCCAACTCCCCTCACTATCCAGGGGGTAAAATTCCTGGAACTGGGGCCAAGGTAGACTCTCAAACAAACTAACCTCAGGACTTGATGCTTGATGTTGAAACAGAATCTAGCCTGGAGGTGTTTACTCTTCACAGGGACTAAGCCTTGTCCTGGGATTTTCCTTTCAAACTTCTCAAACTGTCCCAGGAAGACTCTGGTAGGGCCATAGGGTGGGGTGAGAGGACAAGGGAAGAATCTTTAGAGGACAGAGTGAGGGAATAGGCAAAATAGGGGAATAGAAGGGTATTCATATTTATAGAAATGGGAGGATAAGGGAAGGATCCTTGTAGGGGGGTAGGCAAATTATAGGAGAGTAAAGTAGTGGGTAGAAATAAAGAAGAGGAGGCAGGAGGGATAGGAAACAAGAGATATACACATACATAAAAACAAAGATCGGGAGTAGACTAGGTTTGGGAAAGTACATGTCTATATATGTATATGTGCATGGATATAGCCATAGAGAAACATATCTAAACTTTATTGTGGCCATCTGGGGGTGGGGTTAGGGGAAGGGAAGAAAAGAACAAAGTAAAAAAGTGCACCGCAGAGAAAAAAAAAGAAAACTCACAAGGAAGCAAGGAAAAGATGGACAATTCTCAATACAAGTATTATCTATCATATAGGTTTTCTTGAAATGAAAATTTATTGTGACATTTTGAATCCTCTCATGTCCTGGTATGCACATGACATGCTTTTTTCTAACTGTGTACTTAAGTTCCACTATTTAAGTTTATGATATGTTTTTGTTTCTTTTCTCTATTCTGTATTTGTGTTCTGGCAATTAAGTCTAAAATAAAAGTGTGGGGGGAAAAAGAGTAGATCTGTGGATTATTTCAAATTCTAGAATATAAGGGCAGTTTTCTTTGATAATTTCTTGAAAGATGATGTCTAGGTTCCTTTTTTGATCATGGCTTCCAGGAAGTCCAATAATTTTTAAATTATCTCTCCTGTATCCATTTTCAAGGTTAGTGGTTTTTTTCAATGAGATATTTCATCTTGCCTTTTATTTTTTAAATACTTCGGTTCTGTTTTCTAATTTCTTGATTTCTCATAAAGTCATTAGCTTCCATTTGCTCCAATCTAATTTTTAAGGAATTTTTTTCTTCAGTGAGCTTTTGGAACTCCTTTTCCATTTGGCCAATTCTGCTTTTTAAGGCATTCTTCTCCTCATCGACATTTTAGACCTCTTTTCCCGTTTTGGTTAGTTTATGTTTTAAGGTGTTCTTTTCTCTTTTTTTACATTTAAAGGGATATTATTAAGCTTTCATTTATATTTTAATGTGATAGGGGAAATTTTCTTTATTCATTGATCTCTTCCTCATCATCTTCAAAAGTTTCCTCTCCATCATTGGCTGTAGCTTCTGCTGGTATTCTGAGACTAGATCATTCATATTACTTTCAGCTCCTGCAAACTCCATTTCATCCATTCCCTCTCCTGTAAGCCAGTGAAGGAAAGCCTTTCAGTGGAACATGGCAGAGAACTGCTCAGAGATGCATTTGAATAGCTCCTTGTGATAGTAATGGCATTTAAAGATTCCCCCTGTATTGGCTTGGTTTTCAAATTGATTGTGTTAAAACCCAGAGCTTGTTAATTCCACCTGTGGGATGGACTTGTTGATGTGAAAAGAAAGTCCTGAAGTGGGAGGAGCTGGTGACATAGATTTGGAGAGACAAGAGAGAGGCAGAAGAACTTTTTTTGGAAGCAGCACTTCGTGGAGAGAGAGAGACTAAGAGAATTGCTGGTGGCCACTTTGAATTGCCCTGGACTTTTGAGACCTGCCCCCTGAGTTGCCAAGGACTGAGGAGACATGCCTGTTTTTCTGGTACTTTGTCTGTCTGTTTTGATGTTGTTTTGCCAGATTTGTCCACTGGTGAAAGACTGTCCTGTTGTTGAAGAAGTCCTGGAACCTGGCTGTTCGCTAAGAAGGCCTGCGACTGTCCTGCAGACAGAAAGTGAATACTGTCCACTGGTGAAGGACAGTGCTGTTGTTGCAAGGGTCTGGAGACTGTCCTGCAGACAGAGTGAATACTTTCCACTGGTGAAGGACAGTGCTGTTGTTGCAGGGGTCTGGGAACCTTTCTGTTGGTTCAGAAGCCCTGAAGAAGGATTTTCTTGTTGTATGTTTACAGAAATCCTAGGAGAGGGTTTTGCTAAATGTTTTCAGGGGTTCTAGGACTGTTCTACAGACAGAGGATGAATTAATGAAGGGACTGGCAATGTATCTTGTGGCCTTGCTAAGCCTTGTCTCCCCAGGAACTAAGATTGCTGAGAACTTGCCTCCTGTCAAGATGAAGAAAAGACCTCCATTTGGGTATTAAGTGATGTGCTTAAACTTGATGTAACTCTGGGGTAGATTCAATTGTGATCCAGGGGTGGGGAACTTTTGACCTTATGTTTGGAAACTAATCTCCATTTGAGAAGAGGGACTTTGTGGTGGACTAAATGAAGGTATAGCCTAGGGGTGGAGAAGTATTTAGAACAGGGACTTTGTAATTGATTGAATGATTGGAAGGTCCTGGGGTGGGGTAGTGCTTGGAGATTATTTAATCACCCTTAGTAAATGCTGTATTTTGAATGATGTCATGTTTTGACCTTCTCTGTTCTTGGTTTGTCACTGAATAAAATGGAGAGCACCTATGCTGGTATTTTGAACCTTGGGAAGTTGCCTTTTCTTGGCAATTACATTACACTCCTTAATTGCAGTGCTATTGCCAATAGATGTGGAGGCCATCTTAAGGCCACGAGGAGGGATGTTACATACAGCTACCTTGACATTATTAGGGATCCACTCTACAAAATAGTTATTATTCTTGTTCTGGATGGCCAGCATCTGCTCATCCACTTGCTTGATGGACATTGGACCTCGGAAGACAGTGGTCACAGTGAGATACCATCCATGTCTTGGGTCACAAGCAGCCATCATGTACTTAGCATCAAACATTTGCTGAATGAGTTTTGGCACTGTTAGGGGTTGGTACTGCTGAGTGCCTCTGGCTGTTAAAGGAGCAAAGCCTGGCATGAAGAAATGAAGGCATGGAAAAGGGACCATGTTGACTGCCAGTTTGCAGAGATCAGCATTGAGCTGCTCTGGGAAGTGCAGTGAGGTGGTTACTCCATTCATGGTGGCAGACATCAGGTGGTTAAGGTCTCCATAGGTTGGGGTGGTAAGCTTAAAGGTACAGAAGCAGATATAATACAAAGCCTCATTGTAAATGCAGTAAGTTTCATCTGTGTTTTCAACCAGCTGGTAGACCAACAGGGTAGCATTATAAGGCTCGACCACAGTAGCAGACACTTTGTGAGAAGGCATGACACTGAGGGTACTCATGATTCTATCTGGATACTCCTCTTGGATTTTTCTAATGAGCAGTGTTCCCATACCAGACCCTGTTCCTCCTCCCAGAGAGTTAGTGAGCTGAAATCCTTACAGACAGTTATAGTGTTCACATTCTTTCCTCATACATCAAGCACTGAATCTACTAGCTCTGCTCCTTCAGTGTAATGTCTCTTTGCCCAATTGTTTCCTGCACCAGTTTGTCCTTATCATGCTTCTCTTGCTTCTTGTATATGAGTGTCAAATTTTCTATTCAACTCTGTTTTTTTTTTTTCAGCAAGAATGCTTGCTATTCCCCTGAATGACCATTATTTTCCCCTGAAACATGATACTCAGTTTTGCTGGGTAAGTGATTCTTGGTTTTAATCCCAGCTCCTTTGCTTTCCAGAATATCATATTCCAAGCCCTTTGATACCTCAGTGTAGAAGCCGCCAGATCCTGAGTTATCTGATTGTGCTTCCACAATATTCAAATTGTTTCTTCCTGGCTGCTTGTAATATTCTCTCCTTGATCTAGACATTTTGGAACCTGGCTATAATACTCCTAGGAGTTTTTTGGGGGGGATCTTTTTCAGGAGGTGATCAGTGGATTCTTTCAACCTCTATTTTGCCCTCTGGTTCTAAAATGTCAGGGTAGTTTTCCTTGAGAATTTCTTGGAGGATGATTTCTAGGTTTTTTCTCTGATCATGACTTTAAGGTAGTCCAATAATTTTTAAATTATCTCTCCTGGCTCTATTTTCCATGTCAGTGGTTTTTCCAATGAGATATTTCATATTGCCTTCTACTCTTTCATTTGTTTGGATCTGTTTAACAGCATCTTGATTTCTCATAAAGTCATTAGCTTCCATTTGCTCCAGTCTAATTCTGAAGGAATGATTCTCCTCAGTGAGCTTTTGAGATTCTTTTTCCATCTGGCAAATTTGGCTTTTTAAGTCATTCTTCTCCTCATTGCCTTTTTGAGCCTCTTTTGCCATTTGAGTTTAGTCTATTTTTTAATGTGTTATTTTCCTCAGACAGTCTGTTGACTCTCATTTTGTAATTTTCTTGCATCATTCTCATTTCTCTTCCCAATTTTTCTTCCATTTCTCTTCTCTGCTTTTAACATCCTCTATGGCCTTTAATCAGCTCATATTTTCCTTTGAAGCTTTTCGTGCAGGAGTTATGCCTTCACTGTCTTCCTCCTGTTCAATGCTTTGCTCCTTTTTGTCCCCAAAATAGGAGTCTAATGTTTGATTTCACTGTTTGCTTTGCTTCCTTTGCCTGGTTATGTTGCCACTCAATTACTTGACTTTTGGGCTTTTTGCCACAGTAGGACTCTGCTACCAGACAGGGGAGCTTTGCATCAAATGCTGGGGTTTTTTCAGCTGCCAGAGGTATTAGTTGGCTGCCCTCTCTGAAGCCTCCACATGCTCTGGCAAGCTAGTCACACACCCCAGGACCTCCACCCTAGACCGCAATCCAGATCCAAGCAGGCTAAAGCAAGAATGGTTACCCCTCAGACTGGTCAGTTGGTCCTACTACACTCTGCAGGCCAGGAACTGAAGTTGCCATGTTGAGGCTGCGCTGCAGCCCTTAGCAGCTTCTCGCCCTGGGGGCAAAAGTCTACGCAATCCCAACTACTGGGTCCCAAAGTCCACACTGCACTGATCTCTCACTTTGTCTTTAGCATCTATGTGTTGATAATTCTGGACCACCACAGATGCTGGTGATCTGGAGTCCCTCTAGCCGGTGGTTAATCAGGCCTGCCCTGGGGCTAAAACGTCAGCATGGGGCTAAGGTCAGCTCCCAGAGTGCTGTGCTGGCTGATTCCTGCCGGCCTACCAGGATGTCCTCAGCAGGGAGTTAGCTTCTATGTCATTTTGTAGGTTCTATAGCTCCAAAGTCTGTTTACATTCACCTTTTACATGGATTGGAGGTGGTGAGAGCCAGAGCTGCACAGAAGTTCTATTTCTACTCCGCCATCTTGACTTCACCCCTCTAAGGTGTTATTTTCTTCAGTATTTTTTTCGGTCTCCTTTAGCAAGCTGTTGCCTCATTTTTCATGATTTTCTTGTATCACTCTCATTTCTCCTCCCAATTTTTCCTCTACTTCTCTTACTTGATTTTCAAAATCCTTTTTGAGCTCTTCCATGGCCTGCAACCAATTCATATTTTTCTTGGAGACTTTGGATGTAGGAGCTTTGACTTTGTTGTTTTCTTATGGTTGTATGTTTTGATCTTCTTTGTCGCTAAAGTAAGGTACTATAGTCTGAGGTTTTGTTTTTGTTTTTTTTTTTTACCCTGTTTGCTCATTTCCCCAGCCCTTGACTTTCTAACTCTTTGTTCAGGTAGGGATGTGATTCCAGGGTGGATGCTGCATTTTCCCAAATTTCAGGGGTTTTATTTAGCTATTTGCAGAGATACTTCTAGGTGCCTATAAATTTTCAGTATTTCCAAGGTGGTATAATGAAAGGAGAGGTGTTCAGGGTGGCCGGGTAGCACAGCAAGTAAGAGCACTGGCCCCAGTGTCAGGATGACCTGGGCAATCAAATTCAGGCTCAGACACTTAGCATCCACCCAGAAACACCTGGCCATGTAACCTTGAGCAAGTTACTTAACCCCAATTGCTTAGGGACAGCCAGGTGGCTCAGCAAGTAAGAGCACTGGGCCCAGTGTCGGCATGACCTGGGGGATCGAATCCAGGCTGAGATACTTAGCACCACACCCAGAAATAACTGGCAGTGTAACCTTGAGCAAGTTACTTAACCCCAATTGCTTTAAAAAAAAAAAAAGGAGAGGTGTTCACTCCTTTCCTGGCCTGTGCTCTGGTTTGTGAATGACCACAAGCACTCTTTTCTGCCTTGGAACTTTGAGAAGGATGCCCTCTCCACTACACCACAAGGTTAACCACACCAGCACTCCTCCTCACCCCAAGACTGCCACCCAGGACTGAGACCCAGATCCAAGCAGGACAAAGCAAGAGAATCCTGCCTCAGTGCCAGCAAATAGATCCCTGCAATCATGCACTGGTCAGTCACTTGATCCCCACACCATCTCTGTACCTTGAGCTCTGGAAGTAGCCACTGCTACTGCTGCCCACCACCGCCCCTACTCCACCACCCAGGGCTAAGGCTGGACAACGTTCTTCTCTCAGGCAGATCTGACAGAGTTTTCCCACTGAACTATGCTGTCTTTGGTTTTTGTGGATTGAGATGTCTGGAAACTTCCACAGCTACCAGTGATTCAGTCCCCTGAGGCCTGCTCCAGCCCTGTCTATGCTGGCATGGCTCAGACTTGACTGCACTCTGCTCTTAGCCCAGTGCAATAGACCCTTCTTGTTGACCTTCCAGGCTGTCTTGGGCTAGAGATTTGTTTAACTCCATCATTTTGTGGTTTCTGAAGCTCTAGAATTTGTTTAGAGTCATTTTTTACAGGTAGTTGGAGGAGTTTGGGGGAGAACTCAAGCAATTCCCTGCTTTTACTCTACCATCTTGGCTCCACCCCCACCCCTCCACAAGTATTTCTTTAAACAGTGTTTTGTGACTGTATTTACATTTTGACTACTATCTTGACTCCCAAATATTTTGTACAATTTGTTTTTTATTTGAAGAGTGTTCTTAGTCAATCTTAAAGAATAACTTCTATAGCACAGGGTATTAATTTTTCTATAAATGTGATAGAATTCACCTATAAATCTATCTGAACTATGTGAGTGTTTTTTTAATTGTTATTTTTCCTGATTTCCTTTCATAGTTACTCTATGGCTAATTCAAATTCATTTTCTAGAATTGGGTAACATTTTAAGATCTCTAATTCAAATTTGATTAACTTGGGAACTTTCTATTTTTGCTGGCAATTCTCATTTATTCTCTATTTTGCTAGTACATAATTGTGGATATTATTCTCTATTTTTACTAGTATATAATTGTGAAAAATTTACAGGCACCTAGATGTACCTCTGAAAACAGCTACATAAAACCTCTGGAATTGTGTCTGGTTTTTTGTTTGTTTGTTGTGGCAATTTTATTTTTTTTCCTCATCCTTTCTTAGGATAACTAAATATTAATCTCTTTGAATGTTCTAAGAAACAACTTTTAGTTTTAAATTATAATTTCTATTGGACTTTTATTTTCCATTTTACACATTTCTACTCTCATTTTGAAGGTTTCTTCTTTAGTGTTTCCTTTGAGTTTTTTCTGAGGACTGCATTAATTGAGATATTTCATTCATTATGTTGCCTTGTTGTAATAATTCTTTTTCACAGTTACTATTTTTTTCTGAGACTTTTTCTTTCACTTACTCATTATTCTAGAAATCATTATTATATCTAATATTAGTCTTCATATTTTGTTTGCATACCTTGTATTAATGATTAACTTTATTGCATTTTATGTACCAAATAGCATGTGGCTTATTTTTCTAAAAATACCATGTAAAGCTGAAAAATATGTATAGCCAATATAATACAATAAACATAACTATTTGCCAGGCACTGTTCATTTATGATTTCTTGAAATATAGTTCTGAAAAACAAGGCTTTCATAAAGTCTATTGGAATTCAAGCACTGGAGATACAAATAAGAAAAAGAAAGACAGTCTCTGCTCTCAAGGAGCTTACAATCTAATGGGGGAAGACAACACACAAAAGGAAGCTGAAAAGTAGGGAGTGGGGTACTTGGTGGGAGGGCGTGATAATAGTGGAGTAAAAAGGGGGTGGCTAGGTGCCTCAGCAAGTAAGAGCACCGGCTCCAGTGTCAGGATGACCTGGGGATCGAATCCTGGCTTTGACACTTAGCAGCACACCCAGAAATAACTGGCCATGTAACCTTGAGCAAGTTACTTAGCCCTGATTGCTCATTAAAAAAAAAAAATAGTGGAGTAAAAAAATCAAGCATATAGCTGGTGAGAAATGAAGAGTTGGCTACGTTTCTCTTCTCCCTTTAAAGGGAAGATTTTGTAGGATGGTTTTCCTCCACTCTGTAACCCTCCAATCAGAAGGGCAGAGACAACTGAGAATGCTCATGACAGCAATTTCCACTGATAATAAGTTTCCTGGTGATAAGACTAAGGTGTGGGTGGGGAGGCATATGATGAAGGTGGAAGTTGAAACCAAGGAGGTCAGCTGGTGAGAAATAAATTATTTATTCCTTAATCTTCCCTTTTATTAAACACCAAAAACCTTTTTGCTCTAAATTCCCTAATAGTTGGGGGGGGGGGGGGGTTAGTACTTTATTTTTCTTTTTCTATTATCTTTTGGATGTACTTCCCAAGTTCTCAGAGAAATATTAAGGACTCATAAAATCATTGTTACATTGGTATTTCTTTGCAATTCAGCTAACTTTTTTATTTATTAATTTAGATGCCATGCCATGTTGCACAGATATGTTTAGAATTGATATTGTCTATAATTCCTTTTAAGCAAAATGTAGTTTCAATATTTATCACTCTTGGTATGATGAATTTTTGTTTTTCTTTTGTCTGATAGCATAATTAAAATTTTTGCTTGTTTGGAATCACCTGATGAATAATAAAATTAGGTCAAGCCTCCCATTTTCATTCGGCATGTCTTTATTTTTAGATTTCTTTCTTCTATAAGGCAAATTATTAAGTTTTGTTTCCTTACCCATTCTGGTACTCTCTTTTTTTTTCTTGCATCATGTAATCCAGTCACATTTAAATTTATGATGTTTAGATTTATGTTTCATTTAATTAATTACATTTTTTTTTGCTGATTTTAATCCATTCTCTCTCTAAGTCAGTATTTTGTCCTAGATTAGTTTTACTTACCCTGATTCATGGCCAATCTCATTTCTACCAGTTTTCTGATTCCCGGTGTTTCTTTCCTATCCTGTTATTTAAATTTACTTAAATTATTAATTTATCTTTCTTCTTACATACTTTTTGTTAGTTTGTTATTCATATATTTCTGTACCTTATTTAACTCCTCTCTTTTCCAAGTTAAGCAAGTGGTTAAAAATCTTCCCTTCCTTCTTCCCTTCCAATCTCTTACGAAAATTAACTTTCTTTTTGCCTTCCTCTTTTCTAAGGAGTTTTCCTTTGTTTATCATCCATCTTATTCCTCTTCCCTTCTTATATAGTCTACCTTTTGTTTTTAATTCATGGGCTATATAACCTTATTTTTCTTTCTTTGTTCTTTCTATAATCCTTATGAGGATAAAACTTATGAAGAAACAGGTCTGAGCTCCCTCCACTATCTACACTGCTATGTTATTGTGATTTCAGTTCTTACTCCATTCTTTATCATTTTACTTATAAGACTCTTAGATATATCAGTTATTTAAAGAAGTAATTCTATTGGAAGCATTATAAGTCATGACAGCCACTGCACATTCCAAAGCATGAGACCCATTTACACCACCTCTTGCCCTTACTTTATCAGCCTCCATTCCTAAGGTCATTTTATTATAAGAGAGGCTTTACTCAAATTGGTCCAATGCTTGAGAATTAACTGAAGTACTTGCAGATCACATAATATGATAAAATTAAAATATTAAAAATTTAAAGATAATTACTAAAACTCTATGTTACATTCTCTGCCACTGCATTTGACCCAACAGTAACTCTGGACCTAATATACATTCCATGGGCCATCAAATCTCAGGAAAACCTGAGTTTTTATTCTCCTAATTTTCCAGACCAACCAAACAGCAACAATGGTCTACTGGTCCACTTCCTCTAGGCCCCCTCAAATGGAAATCATTCTAGCCTTTTTAAATATGGATGCTATTCCTACCACATCTCACCCTTTGATGACAATATTCCAACATTTTTCCAAGAGATTTTCCACATTTACATATCCTTAAAACAGCTCTGACCTTGGGAAAACATCTATCATATCAAAGAGAGCAGTGCTAGATTAGGAGATAAATGCAAATAATAAAAAGATAAAGATATCAAGCAATATAAAAATCCTCTTTAAGAAGTGCCATATGTTAGGGTCAGTTCTTAGGAGTTATTCTGATGAAAAAATGACAACAACAAATAGGAGCAAAACCAAGAACATCAGAGTCACAGAACCTATGACAATGCTTCTAACCTATGACCAGTCCCTACATAGTCTCAGGATTTTCTGTATCTAGGTACCTAAGAAGTCATAAGGCTTACACATGCAATTAGACCCAAGATATGCATTGATATCAAGACATATAGTACTGATACTTAGTGTTCTGTGGATTAGAAGTCAAAATCTCCCCCTCTCTCTGAGAGTCCATTCAGAGGAGATGATATCAAATCCTTTCTCATTTCTCCAGTTGTCAAGAAGACCTGAGTTTAAATGTGACACTTAATAGCTGTGTGGATTTGGGCAAATCACTTAACCCTGTTTGCCTAATTTTCCTCCACTGCAAAATAGCGGTAACATAATAATATAGGGATAATATTATAAATGTAAATATATAATAATACATATTATATATTATATGTATGTAATAAAATATTCTATTTTAAAATATAAATAAATTAAAATAAAAAAATAAAATATAAAAAATATAAATAAATAAATAATATAATAGGGATAATATAATAACCTATCTTGGAGGGTTGTTGTGACATAATTTTTGAGACCAAGTGAGATAATATTCATAAAAACATTTGGCACAGTAACTGGCATATAGTAAATGCTATGTAAATACTCCCCCCTCCCGACCTCTATCAACTATTAAACAGTTATCCCATTTTTTTTGTAGTGAGTGGAAGTGTCCCTCTCCCTCAGATTACCACCCCCCTCCAATTACTGGATTAATGGTACTATGATTGGACTAAATGGTCTGTAAGGTTCTTTGAGCTCTAACATTCTAGCAAAGTAGTGTTGCATAAAGGACAGAGTGTGGGACATGGAGGCAAGGAAATATATATTCAACTCATGCCCCTAACACTTATTGGCAGAGCAAATTTCTGAAGCTATTCTAATCCACAATGGTGCTAGAGGGTCAGGTACCCAGAGCAAGGTTATTGTTCAATCTCCCCTCTGGTGTTCCAGGGGTACCCCTGAGGAGCCATTGGGTTTTATGAATCTTATTGGCTTGAGTCTCCATCCCCTATATTTCCTCCAATGTCAATCACCAGAGATTTCTGCCCCAGTATCATTTGCCAATGCCAGTTAGTATCTCCCCAGTATCATTTAATTTGTTGATATCTACTTAACATCATATAAACAATTAACATCAATTAGTTTTACAAAGGTGGTGCTACTGATAAGAGTGCTGGGCCTGGAGTCAGGAAGACTCCAAATCTGGCCTCAGATACTTACTAGCTGTGTAAACTTGGGCAAGTAACTTAACCCCGTTTGCCTCAGTTTTCTCATCTATAAAATGAGCTGAAGAAGGAAATGGCAAACCACTCTAGCAGTTTTGCCAAGAAAACCCTAAATGGCATCACAAAGAGTTGGACACAACTGAAACAATTGAACAAAAGAAGAAGCTTTTACCAAGGCCTGTAAATAAGATATAACAAGAACAAATATATCACCCCCAAACTAGAGGCATATTCTCCCCTTTACCATCTCAGCCTCTGGGGAGAATTACCTCATATTTACAATGCAAGATACAAACATTCCTTCTATCACTGATTACACTTCCATGTCCACTGGACAAGGTATCTTTGGCTCCCAGATTGATAGACTATTGGGACTGGGCAGGGAAGTTGCTCCCCAATGCTTATTCCTTCCTGAACTTGGCCACTAAATCATTGGTGGCTCTTCTGACCTTTGAAAGCTCAGGAGGTCACCGCTTGCTCAATCCCATCTTCAGTACTCATTCACTTAAGAAAGAAGATATCAAATAGGACAGAAGGAGGAGACCCAGGGAAGGGTAGGCCATTGGCACTCACCCTTTCCCCATTCAGGGATTTACAGACTGAGTTCTATACTAAGAAAAGAGACAGATGTCAAGTTCCCCCAGTAGAGCCTTTTTCACAAACACTCAGTTCTAGCTCAGCAGCCAATTAAAAGGCTTTCTTCAACATGGAATAGGCAGACAGAAAATAGACACAGAATACCTGCTTATGCTTTGAATTAAAGTAAATGAAAGCATTTACCAGGGATATGCTGCTAAATGTTTAACAACCAACTCTCTCCCTCAAAAAAATTTATGCACAATTTTAGTTTAATCTGCATTACTAACATTTTCTCCATCACTTTTGTAAGTGTAGGTAATTTAAAAAAACAATAAAGTCCCTCATTTGTAGCACTTGCTGATTTGTTATAAACGATCATACTGAAAATTTAACAATCAGCTCTCTTAAGCTGATTTGAGCTGGTTCCAGCACACCTCTGTGTTAAGGACTTTTTATTATGTATTATCAGTTATTTCTTGAAGCAGGCTCCCCAAGATCCCCACATAGGTTGACAATAAAGAGAGTACACTGTGCATCTCTAAATTGGTCCCCCATTGACCAGTCTCCCATTATTGTAAATATGTGGAAAAGGCACATGGGCAAAAAAATCCCTTTGCTTCTATTACCCTGAGCTTTATAATACATAGAATTGGCATAATAGGGGCAGCCAGGTAGCACAGTGAATAAGAGCCCTGGCCCCAGAGTTGGGATGACCTGGGATCGAATCCAGGCTCAGATACTTAGCACCCACCCAGAAACACCTGGCTGTGTAACCTTGAGCAAGTTACTTAACCCCAATTGCTTAGGGGCGACCAGGTGGCACGGCGAGTAGAAGTACCAGCTCCAGAGTCGAGATGACATGGGATAGAATCTGGGCTCAGATACTTAGCACTACACCCAGAAATAACTGGCCGTGTAACCTTGAGCAAGTTACTTAACCCCAACTGCTTAAAAAAAAAAAGAATTGGCATAATAATTCCTTTAATACCTACTTCACAGGACTATTTTTAAGGGTCATGAGAAACAATGCTACACATGTGCCTCGGACAATTTCTTGGTACTTGTCTACTAGATCATAGAGAGTTTTAATACCCTCTAAGAGTTCCTCAAGGTGATGACATCAGAGATCCTTCCCACATTAGTTATAATTGGCTATTATTCCTGATTCTTATACTTGCCTATTTATATTCAAGATGATGTTCTTTAAAAGTACTGCTCCTGGCATATTTTATTAGTAGCTAAATCAATATTTCTGTCAAAGTTATTGTTTTCTAAGTCTCAAGTGCTACCATAATGTTCATTATAAAGCATATATTTAACCAGGGCCGACTATTGAAGATTTTTCAGTCAAGTTGCTAATAAATGATTAATTTACCCAAAATTTACAAATAAATGAAGTCTGACATTTCTTCCTTCCTGGCTAATATATTTCCATTAATTCCTAGACTCTTTCTTTATTTTTTTTTAAAGACAGTTGTTCTATTAGGTGTAAATAAAGGGAGGCTTTCTACCTTTGAGTCATTTGCTTCTGGACTAACTTGTCTCAGCTGGAACAGTCTATGGGCATGTTTCATGGCTAGAAGGGTCAATGATATCCTGCTATAATTGAAATGTGGACTCAAACTCAATATTTTTTCCATAAAATAATGCATTATATTTCGTGCTAAATTCCAATACTTTGAAATCTGATGATTATATTTAGCCCACAGATTAAGATCTTAGTATAAATGCAATAAAATTACATTAAAGGTTATGTATCAACAAGGTGTCAGTGTGCATAAGGATGAAGTATTCTAGTCATAATTAAATTTCAAATCTAATTATACTTTGAGGAGTCTTTTTAATTACATTGCAATATTTTCCTTTCACAGTGGTATAGCATCTTTTATCTGTAATTTTCTTTTAATTAAAAAATGTAAATAAATAAAAAACCATCTACTTAAAATATTTACTTTACAAATAAAAGAAAAATAATGATAAAGTTGGGTTTTATCTTTTGAATCGTATTTACTATTTTGGAACATAAGCATGTGCATACGTAAATAGACATGGGACAGAGGCCTCAATATTCTTTAGATAGTAATAAGCAGCAAAACCTTGATGTGCCAAAAACAACCTTTCATAAAACAGAGTCACCATATGGGGGTCAATGTCATTTCATTTTTCCTCATAATTCATGTAGTGATAGGATTATGGATTTGGAACTAGAAGGGACCTTAGGAGCCATGAAGTCCCTCTCAAGGCCAAGAGAAATGAAGGGTACTGTCCAAGGTCATACATCTAGTTAAGTGTCTGAGGCAGGATTTGATCTCAGATCTTTTTTCAGGGTCACAGCTCAGGAACCAGAAACACTGCCTGACCAGATTGCCAGGGAAGAAGAATTTGAAGCATATATTTATATTGGGTGTGATACTCTAGACATGTTTCTACAAGAGCAGAGTATATCAGGACAACCACTTTCTGATTCCTGGAAGTTATACCTCCTTTCTACTTTCATTATCAAGAATTCTGTAATTCCTTTATCTGATTACAACCTCCTACCATTACAACTCTGTGGATTCCTTTTCTCCTCCCAAGCCCATTCTTCAACCTCACAGTGACCTTCAACCCCACCTTCCCTCAGTATGTTGTCATGGCATCATCCTTGCTCTGATTATAATTCCCAATCGCTATCTCTTAATAAATTAGATGAATCCATACTATCATTTACTCTCAAAAATTTTTGCTCAATAGTTCTATTGGCCCTTATGTCTTGCCAGACTCCAGTCCTAAAACACTCCCACCACCTGTACCCTCTACTTCTGCTTGCATGCAGCTTGCTGAACAGAACTGGAAGAAGTCATGCCACTTGCTGACAGGATCTACTGAAAATTTATGCCATCTGTTCTCAAGCGGGCCCTCAGTGCAGCAAGACAATCTTGTTACTACTCCCTAATTTATTCTCTATCCTACTTTACACAATGACTATTCTAAACCTCTTCTCTCCTCAACCCACAACACCCAGTCCTTTAACTTCCCAGCTGAAGTCTTTGCTTCTACTTGGAGGTAGGGAGAGAGGAAGTGAAGGGGGGGAGGGAGGGACAGAGAGACAGACAGAGAGACAGACAGAGACAGAGAGAGGGAGGGAGGGAGAAACAGAGAGAAACAGAAGGAGATAGAGATACAGAGAGAGAGAAAGGCCTTCTCTCCTCCTCCTCCTCACCTCACAACCTCCTGACATCATGCCCTATTATTTCTCCCTTTATTTTAGTCTCTGATAAAGAACTAGCCCTTCTCCTTGCCAAGGCCAAGACCTTGCCATATTCCCTTTATCCCATCCCATCTTGTGTTCTCAAGCATATCAACACCATTGTCATTCTCTCTCTCTCTCTCTCTCTCTCTCTCTCTCTCTCTCTCTCTCTCTCTCTCTCCCTCCCTCACTCCCTCCCTCCAACTTCAATTACTTCCTATCAACTGGAAACAGGCCCACATCTCCCCACCTTAAAACACACACACACACACACACACACACACACACACACACATGCCCCTTCTTTCCTGGATATTGTTCTAGATCTCTCTTCTCAGCTAAACTTTTTGACAAAAGGCATCTACACTGAGTGCCTCCACGGCTCGTTTTTACTCTCTGCAATTTGGCTTCTGATCTCCTCCCTTAACTGAAACTGCTACCTCCAGAGTGACCATCGACATCTTTTCCAAATTTCCAAAATTTCTTTTCCAAATTCAATGGCTTTTCCCTCATAGATCTCTCAGCAGCAATCAAAACTACTGACAACCCTCTTCCTGGCTACTCTGTCCTCTCTGAGTTCTTTTACACTTCTCTCTAATTGTCGTCTGATCTAGATGGGTAGAACTAGATGAGTTCCCATCAAATTCTGAAATTTTATGAGTAGGGAATATTATGAATAAATGAATGAAAAATCACTTATTAAGCAGCTACTATATGCCAAGCACTGTTCTTGGGATACAAATAGAAATTAAGGGAGTCTCCGCTCTCAAGAAGCCTATAGAACATACAAGAGGATTTACTAACAAAGTGTATGAAAAGACTCCTAGGTTCAGAGGGGCAGAAGCAGGGCAGATAGTAATACCCAGGAAAGTGAGGGACACTACAACAAGACAAGCAAAAACCTGGCCGTGAAGAGGGTGCAACAGCAAATGGCAATATCCATGAGTCCATAAAGTGTAGTGCACAGGGAGAAAGTAGTGCCTAGATATTTAGAGGATGCAACAGAAATGGGGTTAGGAAGGCTACAAGTTACTCTTTTTGCCCACCAGGAAATACATGTCATAGCACCCTCATTATTAAAGAGAAAGGCAAAGTTCTTCTTCAGCATTTCATCACCTGCCAGACACAGATGGGTTCGAGTAACAGCACCAGTCCTATGGCAAAAGCATTCTTTTCACCCTTACCCCAGGTAGGGGCCAGGCTTCACTGCTATGGCCACATCTCTTTTATTATCTCCTCAAACCTAGGCAACAAATGAGAAGGAGGCCATAGCTCATCTATGAGCCCCTACTCCCTCACCCCACCATCACCAGACCACAAAAGGCAGTCACAAACTTCCATAGGAAATTCTGGTTCTCTAAACTGCTGTAAACAACAGCATGTAAATTTGATGTCAAATACTATTTTGTATTGCTTTTGTTTCCCCATTGATCATACAATATCTTTTGCACTGTAAGTACTGAATACATTTTTCTTGAGTTGAATTGAATTAAATTGAAGAATTATTCCATATGTAATAGGGGATTGGTGCATGCCCAGACTACCAAAAATAGAAGTACCTGCTTCTGTGACATGAACTTGGAGAGCCTGTGAACACTTTGCCTTGGCCTCTCACATGGGTAATAGCACCCTCTTTCCACTGGCTGTACAGATGAAATTGTCTCTGTTCTTAAATCTACCTGCCTGAGGCAAAGCTCTCTCTTACTATGTGCAGGAGTAGCAAAGTCATTCCCTCACAGCAAGGATGTCATTCAGCAAGTTTGGAAAGAAGGACCTGAAGGACATGTTCCTCTTCCCTTGGGCCCTGTGACCTCAAGTAATGGCAAGCAAAGTAGCACTTTGCTTGTTTTAGCTATTCAAGTGCAGGAGTGGAGTGCTACCTACATGTGAATCCAGGCAAGAGCTGGCAGCGGTCAGCCTGTGGAAGAGGAGCCGTGGAGTTTGGAAGTGAGCCTCCTCGAGTTAAGATGAAAGAAGACTTTACTTGGGTACTCTGTATTGACTGATGAGGTTGTGACTTACTATGACTAGGAGTGAATAGTTTTTGTACTTTCTGCTACCCCCTAAGGGGTAGATGTTTAAGACTATGTGGTCACTTTAATAATAAGTTGTTACATTGTGTTGTTGTGAATGCTGTGCTTTAGTTTCTTGAATGTTATGCTTTAGTTTATTGCTGAATAAATAGAGAGTTCATAATACAATGTGATTAAATCCTTAAAGTTATTCACAGCAGCAATCCTCAGGAGAGCTGCTCGTGATTGTCTTTACACATCAAGAAACAGGTTTCGGTCTTGCTTCATTGGCCTTTTCAGCTCTAGGTACAGGGAGCTCAAGTTATGGAGATCTTGGTGTCTAAGATTTCAGGCTGGTTTCCAGCCCAGCAGGGAAGCCTTGATAAGCCACAGTTCCAGGGACAAAATGTTTGAGGGAGAGGGGATAGTGGGACTGGCTTTGGCTTTAGAGCTTAGTGGGACTAATACCTTGTAGGAATTGGCCTAAATCATCTACCTAAACCTCTATCTCTCCCTAAATACCAAGGCAGTGTAGGAGAAGGATTATGGACCAGGGGTGGGGCACCTACAGCCTCAAGGCCATGTGTGGTCCTCAAGTGTGGCCCTTTGACTGAATCCAAACTTCACAGAACAAATCTCCTTAATAAAAGAATTTGTTCTGTAAAACTTGGACTCAATAAAAAGGCTGCACCTGAGGACCTAGAAGGCCATATGTGACCTCGAGGCTGTAGGTTACCCACCCCTAGCTATGCCCTCCAGCTGCTGGGGGCAAAAAAGCTAATATGACTGTTAAATGGTTAAATGAAAGTATGATTCTTGGACCCTTAAAATTAGGGGAACGTAATCTGTGGGAAGTGGAGCCTAGGGGAACACAAACCATGAGACCTTGAACCAACAACAGAAATGGGAGGCCACTTCATCCCAATTCCCTAAAAGGACCAGAGAACCCTGAGGGAAGGGTGAAATGTAACATATCTGACCTTCAGACAGTGGGGGCCAGAGAATCATTCTTATGTAATATGATTAATGAAGTCTTCTATGTGTTCCTAATAGCAAGTGGCATGTACTGATTGAATTGAGCCCTGAAATATTAGAGAGTCTCCAAAACATGATCATGCAGAAGAGAAAAGCCTAGGAAGGCACACAGGAAAAAAAAATTCAGCTAAATGAAGAATGTATATTATTTAGATTTTGATCTGAAGTTGAATGAACAGCCCATTGAAATAATTTATCCACATTGAAATAAATTATCCACATATCCATCTTAGTCACTACATACACAGACAATAAGCTAGGGTCAGAACAGTATAGGAGCAAGGGAATAAGCAAGGATGTATATGAGAAACTCTTCAGTGCTTTCAGTCATCTTAACCTGCTACCTAGTACAGAAACTCATGTTTTAACCCTAACATTCTTCCATGATGCCCTATAGCTTTTACTCAAAGAATATTCTAATCTTCAAATAATCTGATATTGATAGCTAGGCAAAGACTAATGAAAGAACAATCAGTTTGATTGCAACAAACAAGTTTATTCCCTTCTTTTCTACTGGTTTTCCTTCCTAAACTTAAATTTAGCTTTGTTAGATTCTCAGGGACTTAGAACTTGGACCTCAAAATATAAGTAATAAACTGCATCGGACAGTTCAAGGTTCATTTGACTACTGATTAATGTGTTGATCTGCACACATAAGTAAAGTTCCATTTGTTTATATACACATGTTGAGCAATAGTAGTTGACAGCAACTCTACAAGTCATTTAGTGTCCCCATTATACCTATTTTACAGATGAAAAAACAAAGTAACCTTAAATGATTTCCCCAAGGTCAAAGAATCGTTAACTGGCAAAATTGAAACTTGAACTCAGGCCTTTGACTCTAGGTCCAGGGTTTTTCCCGCTTCCTATCTACTCAGTAAATTGTTCCCTGACAAGCCCCTGTCAGAAATGATCTCTCCCACTCCTGAACTCCCTTTAAGATTTTTTTGTACATGTAATTCATTTGCCATTAATCACATATCACACTTTTTATAGTGATTTCATTTTATATCATGGTATAGATATACAAAGCTTGCTGTCATATCCTAGAAATACTCTGTTTGTATTTCTTTTTCATGCTATTCATTTCCTACAACAACTAATAAAGAGTCTTACTCACAATAAGTATTTGATTTATATTTCCTGATGTTTATATTCACATACTGTCATGTCCATATCACATTGTTGCTAATTTAATTTCAGGATTATTTTATTGAGAGGAAGAATAAGAGAAAGGCATGTTAGAAGAATGGAACAAGCATCTAGCATTAAATTGTCACAAGAAAATACAATCTTCAATGTCAACAAAACTATCAAACCACATTCTTCCACTGTAATGGATCTCACCATTTTAAGGGTTTAACAAATTACAGTCATGAGCCAACTCTTTAGCCTTATCCAAATTAATTATTCTAATAGTAGAAGAAATGGATTTGCCATTATGTAGGTAAAGAAGACAATAATACTTAGTGGATTATCTGGGACAGGGGTGGGGACTATTGAGTTA
This sequence comes from Petaurus breviceps papuanus, assembly GCF_028583685.1. Lineage (NCBI taxonomy): Eukaryota > Metazoa > Chordata > Mammalia > Diprotodontia > Petauridae > Petaurus > Petaurus breviceps. Next base: position 1,453,273 of record NW_027186523.1, on the reverse strand, counting down.
TTCAAGAATTAAATCTGACCTAGAATTTGGTAATTCATGACTTCCAGTTCAACAAAGAAAGGGAATATATAGGGTCATAGATTTAGACCTCTAAGGAAGCTTAGAGGCTAAGTAGTTCAGCTGCCCCCTTTTATATATGAGGAACTTAGGCCCAAAGACATTATGCGATTTACCTAAGACCACTGAGGTAGTAAATTCAGACCCTGGTCCAGCGATTCCACATTCAGAACTCTTTTCCCAGTACTCAGCTGCCTCCCCAAGCAAATGCATTAGCTTTACTTTCCAAAATATATAATATCTGAGAGTAACAGAGCTCAAACCTGAAAAAAGTATAAAATATACACCAACACATTAACTTGTCACCAGCCTGGTCCCCTGCAGGTTGGTAAAGTTAGCCTTTTTTTAAAAAAACATTCATAAGAATGAGTGGATACATTCTTATGTTTTATAGTGAACTATTATAATACGCATTCATATATTCTAAATTTTTGAAGGATAATTTGGAAGTTAGGTGGTATTTTCTTTTATCAGTAAGTAAAACAAAGAATAGTAATTACACCTGTATTGGAATTGCTTTATAGAAAACATCTTTTAATATCCCCAAACTATTCCTTTTTCAACTTGGCATTTGATTTTTGCATGTGCATTGTTTTGGATCAGGAAGACAGTGATGGTAGGGCTCAGTGGTGGTGTTCTTTTTCTAACTTGGCTTGAGTAGCTGCAATTCCTCTCAGTTCTCATGAAAACACACATTATTTAGTGATACTTCCCCCTCTCAGTGTACAGTACTATAGCAGGCCTCTCACAGAGGAGCTCAGGAGTTTCCTACACTAATTGTCTCCTAGCCAGTTGTTGCTTTCCCTGTAGCATCCCAAGCCAGACTTTCTTGCAGCCTGTTAGTATTTTCTACTCTAGAATATGCTGCCAAATTCTCTCCACAGGGCCTACTCTAAGTTTTCTTGTTAAGATAAGCTTCCAGCCCGAAGTACAATATATAAGCAAATATATACATTTATAGATATATAACTATATTTATGCATATTTTGTAAGCAGAGAGACTGATAGACAAAGATAAAGAGAAAGAATGCCCAATTTGATATAACCGGTAATACTGTTTCGATGTTCCTGACCACAATTGCATCCCACAGACCTCTGAAGTGAAAGTTTTGTTTGAGGCTTCCTTTACAGGATAAAAACATTAATTAGGCCAAAATGATAAAACAGAAAACAACAATTATCAGAGGGATCGTAGGAGGATAGGCAAACAACAATATACTATTAGCTCAACCACTCTGGAAAACAATGTGGAATTATATCCTAAACATACTAAACTGTGCATAACCTCTTACCCGATGACATGAATAAGTGTAGAGGGAAAAGAACCATACATGTAAGGAAATGTCAATCAACAATTACTATCAAAACAAAGAATTGGAAACAAAGTAGGTGTTAATCAATTAGGGAATAGCTAAATAAACTGTGATGTATGAACGAAATGAAATATTATTATACATTAAAATAACCAATGCAAAAGATTCAGAGAAACATGCAAAGATATATGCTATGATTCAGGATGAAATGAACAGAACCATTTATACCATGACCACATAATAATGTGAAGGAAAATAACCAAAAGACTTTAGAACTCTGACCAAAGGAGCAATAGGGCTTCAAAAGATTGATGATGATATGAATCTCTCACCTATGGAACAGAGTAATGGACCTTCAAATGAGGTCCAAGTGCCCTGGGGATGCCCCAGACCCTTTCAGGGAGTCCTTGAGGTCAAAATTATTTTCATAATAACACTAAGTTGTTTTCATTTCTAAAACAGTAAATATCAATAGATATAATTCACATAAACAAAAGATCTTGGTGAGGGGCAGGGGGAGTTTCTCCATAATTTCTAAGAGCATAAAGGGGTCTTGAAAGCAAAAAAGCTTGAGAAGCACAGGATTTTATATACAGTAATAATAATAATGCCTAAAATTAAAATAGCACTTTAAAGGTCTCCCAAGTTTGCTTCTATTATCTCATTTGAATATCATTGGCAGTGAACTAGCTGAAGAAAACATACATTCTCTCAGTTGATTTGTTTTGCTTAACTATACATATTCGTTATAAAAGAAGACTTCTACTAAGATGGTGATGGGGGCTGGTGGAGGACAAATAAAACATTGTATAAATGCACAGAAGCAAAAAACAAAAAAAAACACAGAAGGAGGCAGAGAGGACCTTTTTAATAACTATGTTAAACTTTGTATATGTGTGTGTGTGTGTGTGTTCCACCTTCCTTTATCTGGTTCAGATAAAATTTAAGTTTCATGGATTCCACATTTGTATACTCTTATTTTGCTACCCCACTAATAAGAAATGGTTACTTCTTCCACTTCATCTTCATTTCTTTTCTGATTTATTTCTTTTTTATCTTCACTTTTCTTAACTCTCTTAAAACATGAAAGAAAAAACAAAAATGCCCCTAAGCCTTTTATTTTTCTTTCTTTATTTCTTTTGTGATTTTCAAAGATTGTAAGATTCTTCAAAGAAACTTGTCTTTTCTCCCCCATTAGAATGTAACCACTTAATGATGATTTAGTCTCTGCCAACTCCTTAAATTTATTTAACTTTCTACGTTTCTGTTGTCTTGTTTTTGCATTTCAAAGATTTTGTTCATTTCTGCCTTATTTATCAGGAATGTTTCAAAGCCCTCTATTTTACTAAAGGTTTATTTTTTTTCCTCTCACATTGTTCATCATCTCAGAGAAACTATCAAAACTGGGTGTGTCTCTATCAGAATCATTTTCCCAATCTTTCCAATTATCAAAGTCCACACTAAAGCAACTGAGTATTTATTGCCCTTTCTTTTCTTAACCTTGGCCATAATTTGAATGTTCTCTTTCTGACTGCTTGAAATATTACCTGTTTGACTGGAATCTCTGGACTTTAGCTATCACATACCTTCAATTTCAGAATTTTTTTAAGAAGATGGACAGTACAACTGTTCTATTTTAACTTTCTCTTTAGTTGTTATATATTTAGGTGGTTTTTTTCTTACGATTTCTTAGAATATAGTAAACACAATTTTCCTCCTTTTGATTACGGTGTTCAGGGAGTCCAGTGATTCTTAAATACTTAAAATCTCCTTAACAAGTTTTCTAGGGCAGTTGTTTCTTATGGTAGTTAATTTATAGATTTTTCAGTCTTTGTTCTAAAGTTTATTGTTGTTACATGAAATCATTGATTTTGTTCCATTCTGTTTTTTCAGGGAATCTACTAAATGGGTTAGGTTTTTCACCTTCTACTCTAACCTAATTGTTTTCCTTTATTTTTTTTTTCCTCAAGAGGTTTCATTTAACTTTTTAATTTAATCTCTTCTTTCATTTCTTTCAGTTAGCTCTGGAGTCATGGTGGCCAAGCCATTATTTTTTCTGAGGCTCTATTTGTACTTGTTGTGGAGTTACTCTTTTCTCTTAGGTTTACCTCTTTGTCTTTTCTTTTAATAGTATTTCATTTTTATATTGAGATTTTCTTCCACCTATTCATATCTCTACTCTAAATTCATGGGTTTGGACTTTGTGTCTTTGCCCCTAACATTTCCCACCTAGAATGGCCTCCCCTGAACTTAGCCTATTGGCAAAATCCTAGTGAGCCTCCATGGAGAAGGTATACCTATTAGTTTGTACCTCATCCCTCTGAAATCTTAAAGCACTCATTGTACTATCCATTCATCACCTATAACTGCCTTTTGTGTGTATGTATAATGTATATGTATTATGTCATAACTTCATGCATGCATTTTGCATAGATAGATAATACATCATAGTATATCATAGATAGATAGATAGATGATAGATAGATAGACAGACAGATAGTATATCACAGACAAATAGATAGAGAGATAGATAGAGAGATAGATAGATAGATAGATAGATAGATAGATAGATAGATAGATAGATAGATAGATAGATAGCATAATCATTTCTTCCTTTCTGCTCTCCCAAGGCTGGGAGTATCTAAAATTCCATGACCTCTGAAGTGGTCTCTAAAAATAATGTAAAGGAGTCCTTCAAGAAAAAAACAAAGAAGAAAAAACAAAGATCTAAAGAGACAAAAATAATATTTTTCTATGCCAGAAGTTTAGAAGAACATTACATGAAGAGAATAAAAGAGAATAAAGGCCATTGAATATTTAAGGCTATGTAATAGATGTGAGACTTTTTCCATAAAAGAATGATTTGTACATTCTAACAGTGGAGCAGTTTCTTAAACTACAAGGAAAGATAGTCTGAAGACAAGGTGCTTACAAGAAAGGGATGATAGGATAACTGTCAGGAAGAGGAGAAGAATAGCAAGTTGTTGACTTTCATCGGGGGCAAAGGAGGCAAATATTTGTTAACTTGACATTAATAATTGAGTAGTTTTATATCTTTCTAAAACATGTTAAAGAAATGAAATAGAACATGATCTATTTTTTTTACTTTTTTTCGATATGATTGCTACTATTCACTTCTGATGATGAATATCAGTATGCACATAGCAAGAAGAAACTTAAGAACATTGCTAAAGATTATGAAACCTGAAGAAAGAAACTCTCCATCTTTAGGGCACTTACAACCTCGCTTCAGCTAGAAGGCAAAGACGTCAGGAAGAGAGAAGTTGATTTGGTAAGAGAACAGCAAATTTAGAAAACATCACTCACTACTCAAAAGGAACAGAAGAGAAAAAAAAAAGGAGAGGGGTGATAACATTTTATATTAAGAAGTTATATTCAATAGGAAATATAGGAATATGAAGGGAAATATTTTGGTGAGCATTTGCATGATAATGGATATAAGGAAAAATTGAAGTCACATTGTCATTATGGGATGCTGCACGCCATTCTAGATTGAAAGGAAATAGATGAAAAAATGAGGAAATTGGCCACAAACCTGGCATGGAGGCAGGATACAGCAGTGACAAGGCACTTCAATTACCTGGACACCTGCTAAAACTCTTTATCTCTTTCTCTGCCAAATCACAGTAGGTTGAAATAAAAAAGCCTAATAGTAATATAAGATAAATAAGGAGATACTGCAAGAACACCTAGCTGCCCTTGCTGAGTTCAGATCACCAGGTCCAGATAAACTACATTCTAAGGTACTGAAAGAACTGGCAGATGTGACTTCTCTGTCAGTAATCATTGAAAGACAGTGGGGAACAAGAGAGGTCCCCAGAACTGAAGGACAAAGGCTGCATTGATATTCAAAAAAAGGAAAAACTGGGTCTGCAAACTATAGGTAAATGAGCTTATCTTTAGTTCCTTTCAGAATTCTTGTATATTTCATTAAATGGCCAATGAAGATGGAGAAAATGAAGTGATGATCAAAAGGTCCCAATATGATTTCATCAAAAATTGGTCAAAAGACGCTTTGTGGTATAAGTGACACAGAGCTGGCCTTGGAGGCAATAAGACCTGGATTTAAGTTCTGGCATATCCTATGGATGAGGGAGGGTCAGTTATATGATGCTAAGCAAATAATTTATCCTCTTAATTCCCTCAACTTTCTATGCCTATATAAGTGGGAAAGCATATGCTCTACAACTTGGTAGAGGAAGCTTCCTCATCAAGAGTTTCCTAATCCAGTAAAACAGTTCTGTAACAATCAATCAATCAATCAATAAATGAATGAATGAATGAATGAATAAATAAATAAATAAATAAATAAATGAATGGATAGATAGATAGATAAATAAACGAACAAATAAATAAATAAATAACAGGTTGCACCAGACTAATCTCTCTCTGTCTGTCTCTGTCTCTGTCTCTCTCTCTGTCTCTGTCTCTGTCTCTCTCTCTCTCTGTCTCTCTCTGTCTCTCTGTCTCTCTCTCTGTCTCTCTCTGTCTCTCTGTCCCTCTGTCTCTCTCTCTCTGTCTCTCTCTCTCTGTCTCTCTCTCTCTCTCTCTCTCTGTCTCTCTGTCTCTCTGTCTCTCTCTCTCTCTGTCTCTCTCTCTCTCTCTGTCTCTCTCTTATCAACCATTCTTTGGCTCCCTCTATTAGTATTGGTAATTAAAAGTTGACAAGATAAACTAGCAAGTTCAGACACTAACATACACACTAACTTCATTTTCTTTTCTTGTTATTTTTTTAACAAGATCACTAGTTACTATTGGATTTAGATTCAGAAAGGCCTGGGTTCACATGTTGCCTCTATCACATATTAGCAGTGTGACCCCAGAAAAATCATTTAACCTTTCTCAGACTCATCTAAAAAAATGAGATGGTTGGATTGGATGACTGCTGAGTTCCTTTATAGCTCTAAATCAATGATCCTATAATCCTGAGGCCTGAGTTCAAATAGTGCCACTGACACTGGCTAAATGACCCCTCACAAATCAATCTCTTTGTGTGGAAAGGACCTCCTTTAGACTTATTTATTAAGTCATAGATTTAGACTGGTGATGGGAGTTCTCCATGTTGACAAACTCAGAAATTCTATATATATTTGCTTTTACTAAATAGATAGAAAAGGAGACTCCTGCAGACACAGTTTACCTGCATTTTAGGAAAGCATTTTATAAAATCTCTAATGCCATTTTCGTGGAATAGAAGAAATTTGGGCTAGAGGATTGTACAGTTAGGCAGATTCAAAACTGGGAGAATGATCAGACCCAAAAAGTCATTAATAGTTCTATATCAAGTTGGAAGAGATCTCTAGTTGAGTGCTGCAGGGATTTGTCTTTGGCCCTAAACATTTTAACATTTTTATAACGGACTTGGATAAAGATGGCATGTTTAACACATTTTCAGATAATTCAAAGCTAAAGGTATAACTAACACAATGGATGGCAGAAATAGGATCTAAAATTATCTCAGCTGACTGACTCAAATGAAAAATGAATAGTGATACATTAAAATCTTTTACTTTGGTTAATAAACTTCACAAGATGGGGATGGTTTGGCTCTGTAGCAATTTACCTGCAAAGATTTGTTATTCAGTTGACATCAAATTCTAGAAGAATCCATATCTTGATATAGCAAACTGAAATAGCTAATTACCTAAACTGCCTAAAGCAACGTGAAGGTTAAAAATAATATATACTATAATTTAATAATGTCAGTAATAAAAACAATAATAATAACTAACATTTATATAGCAACTACTATGCTTCGGGCACTATGCTAAACACTTTACAATTACTATCTTATTTGATCCTCACAACAATCCTGGGAAGTAGGTGTTATTATTATCCCCTTTTTACAGATGAGGAAACTGAAGCAGACAGAGGTTAAGTGACTTGCCCAGGATCACACAGCTAGTAAGTGTCTGAGATCAGATTTGAACTCAGGTCTTCCTGAACTAAGGAGATGACAGTCCTGATGAACTGAGCAAGAAACTAGGAATGCTTATCCTGGAGAAGAAAAAATTGGGGGCATGGAGAAATAAGGAATATCTTCAAGGATGCGAACAGCTGACATGTGAAAGACAAATTAGTCTTGACTACAGAGGGTAGAATTAGGAGCAATCAATGGAAGTTTCAGGAAGCTAGATTTAGCATTCTTTTAAATATAATGAAAAAAAAACTCCTAAAGAATTTGAGTTATTGTAGGGTTAATGGAATATAAGATCTTCCCCATTCATTAATAAGCCTATGTGGCCACAAGTGCTCCTTTATTTCCTTGGAACAGGGGCCATGTTCCCAGGTCTAAAGGTACACAGTTATTTCAATTACGGATGTCTTCTTGTTTTGACCTCCGGCCCAGTTCACAGCTGTGACACATTCTGAGTCACATAGAGCCTAGACACACACACATACACACACAACACACACACATACATATATATAATCAGGGAGATTTATATTGCCTTGGGGGGAGGAGCTTGCTTAGGGGGAAAGGAGAGGCTTGTTTGCCGGAAGGCTTTCATACCTTTTGATACTGAGCCAATTAGGCACTGAGTCACTGTAATGCCTTCTAGCTCTGAGCCTATTAGTCAAAACTATATATATTCTGGGACATTGGTATTTTGCTTTGGGGCTCACTCATGGGAAGAATGTTCGCCTGAGGTCTTTGTGATTTGGCCAGATGAGACTCCAGATAGCAGTTGTTAATGGGCCCCCTGGTCTTGTGAACCCAGATGTTGATGCTTCCTGATCTGGTGATTATGTATCAATTACTTTGCTTAGAGAGTTAGAGCCCTACTAATTGTATTCTTTCTTGAATACTCACTTCTTTCCACTTATCTGTATGCACTGTTTAATTAAAGTAAGGTTGCTGACCTCTTTGAAGCTGTCTTTCCTTTAGAAAAGCAGATCAAAGAAACTATGTGCAGTCCTTCTGCATTACTGATCTTATACCTCCACAGCAGCTGCAAGTATAATTACCAATATAGCTGTCTAAAAGTAGAACAGACTATCTTGATTTCCTAAGAAATTCTAGAAAAGGCTAAATGAAGTATGGTGTAATGGACAGAGCACTGAACCTAGACTGAAAAATCCTGAGTTCAAATCCTAACTCTATCATATGCTTGCTATGTGACATTGGGCAAGTCATGTAATGTTCTGGTCCTAGCTGTAAAATGAAGGAGTTGGACCATATAACTTCTAACACCCTTTATAGCCCTAGATTTGTAATCCTATGATCCACCATCTTTCTAGAATCTTGGAGAGGACAGTCTTTTCCTTAAGAATGGTGCTATAGATTGGGCCATCTGGCCCTCAAATTCCTTCTAATAGTGCAGTTCTCTGATTCCAGGGCTCTGTTATTATTTTTGACACAGTAGGGGCTCTAGAGAGCCACTAAACTGATAACTTCTTAGCTTCCAAAATGTGACACACTAAATGTCAATCCTGAAAACTTAGTTATCCAGAAGCTCTATTTCTATGGAAGATTTTTCTTAGACATTTGTTCTCTCCATCTATAAGAATTACTTTGAAGCAGTCAATGAAATCTGTCTATAACTATGGAATTTTTCCAGCTTTGAGGGTCAACTTCAGAATTAAGATGGAAGGACATATTTATTGAATAGTGCAGGTATACAGATTTTTGTTGTTCAGTCATTTCAGTTATATCCAACTCTTTCTTTGTGACCCTATTTGTGATTTTCTTGGCGAAGATATAGGAGTGCTTTGCCATTTCCTTTTCTAGTCTGTTTTACATATAAGGAAACTGAGGAAAACAGGGTTATGTGACTTGCCCAGGATCACACAGTTAATCAGTTTCTGAGGTCAGATTTGAACTTGAGGAGATGAGTCTTCTTGACTCTCTAGGACCACCACTCTATCCACTGTGCCATCTAGCTACACTACAGGTACACAGAGTTGAACCCCAAATGTGCTAGAGTAGAAAGAGAAGCTGCTGAAGAGATTCTAAAAGGTGGGGTTGGGGAGGAAAGGAGGCAGCTGTGGTTTAGTTGGGTGGAAGGGGAGAAAAGGGAAAGAAGGAAGGGGGAAATCAACACATCTAGAATCACAAGGCCTGAGTGTGAATCCTCACTCCATCACTTATAGAATTTGTGATCTTGGACAAGTCACTTAGCTTCTCTGTTTACAAGGAGCCTCACATAAAACAAAGATAATGATATCTTTTATTCTCTGCCTTGTGGAGTTCTGAGACTCAAGCTCACTGATAGATATAAAATGCTATATAAATATTAGCTATTGTTTTTAAAAGGATAGGTTGAAATAATAGCAATATAACTCAGACCTGACCTTCTTCTTTTCTGGTTCAAGATCAGTGTTCATCTGAGTCTCTATACCCTTCCCCAATCATCATCTTTTTTTCCCCCTCTGAAGTGAGGAATTTATGTAAATGTGATCACTGATACATTTAAATTCTCATTAGAAAAACAATAATAAGCTCTTGTCCAATTGTGCTACCCTTCAACAGGGAGTTCCTGTGGAGAAAAGGATTCCTTCAAAGGAGACTAGAGGGTGAGACTGAATATCCCAGGGTGAATGGGTGGGCACTAAGAGAGGTGATTTAAATACCCAAGGTAGCAGGCATTCAACCTCAAACTCTTAGTATCTCACTTGGAAGTGATACAGTCAGTCACTCCTATCATGTGATGGAGGGATAGTACAAAACCCAACCCATTCCCTTGATTAGAAAGAGATATCTAAGGAAGCGGAAGATAACGTCATATTCTGAAAAGGGCCTTAGAAATATAGTCCAACTTTTTCATTTCAAAGAGAAAAATAAGGCCAAGAGAAAGGAAGTAACGTGTCCCCAAGGTTGATAGCAAAATCAGAACTTGAATCTAGGCTTTTATGAATCTAAGGTCAGGCAGTACTTGTGCTTCCTACTTTTCCTTCCTCTCACTTCCTAGTTGTTGCTTTACTTCTATAAAAGGAGTATACCACATTCAGATACGATTGTATCCAGCTCCCAAAACATTCTGACTACTTCTTACAAATGTGAAATAAAATGAAAATAAAATCAATGTTGATGACATGTTACTTATTTTAAAAATTGATAACGGGTGTAAGCCCTTATTTGCACGTAATTATACCCGAAGTAGATCTTGTTGTTAAAGGGGGAAAAAGTTAATTTTCCATATTGATTTCTCCTACACATCCCCTGAGCTCCAAATTGACATTAATTATTCATGCATGGGAGAGGTCCTATGTTAGGAGAGAAATTTTCCATTAAGACTTAATTCATTAACTCAACATTTAAAAAACTTGATGCCTTAGGTCACTCAGAGGTACAGAAGCACTTAAATCATTGCAGAAAGAGAATGAAATCTAAGATGCCCCCCACAATACTGCAGAAATTGGAGAATAACTGTATAGGGAAAAACACATGAACAAACCCTCTATTTAATCTATATTGTTTATAGAAAGAACTTTTATTAACATCCTCTACTGATGCAACCACTTTGGTGTAATCTCATATCTGGTAAAGTATAGAATGGAATAAGCCTTGCATTTGGAATCAGAAGACATTGGTTTGAATCTAGGTGCTGCTGCCTACTTTTTCTGTGAAATTAAAAGAATTACATCTCATTGCTAAACCTCAGTTTCCTAATCTATAAAATAAAAGTTTGGACTAAATGACCTATAACATTCTTCCCTCAACTACAAACCTTTTTATTCTCTTCTCATACTTCTTTTATGCTCTACCATTCTTTTTGTTATTATTATTTTCCTCCCAGGGTAAACATGCTCACAGAAAAAATTCTCCAATCTGATTCCTCTACAGGGAATTGACCAAAGGTCATGGACCAAGGAATGACATACTACATTATCATGCAATCAAACAAAAAATAATAAACAGGAGAAACTTGCTACAAGGTCTTGAAAGCAAAGACCTCGTCGCCATCTCTGCCTTTGAAGTTTTCCTGTTTTTTCAAGTCCATGCTGATGTGGCGTTATTCTTAGCCTGTGACCTGTGTACAGTTCCCTGCAGATGTCAGAGATCTGAGAACCATTGTTGTGGGAGTGTGTTCATTAGATATGAAGAAAAAGACTGACTGAATGAAAGAAAATGTCAAATCCCTTTAGAATTTTTAAGACTAAAAACCAAACTAGCATCAGCACATAACAAAGTTTGGTGCTTTCATTTTGTTCTATTTGAGGAGGAGATGTTAAACTCTAATGGAGTCTTGTGTAATTTAGTCTCTGAAAAGGAAACAAGAAGACCATCTGTAAATTAAGCTTTTCCTGTTGTTTTCAATCTTCAGGTGACATTTTTATCTCTCTTCAACAATTATTGTTAATTACAAATCCCACCTCATGAGACTTTTGAAGAGATGAAATATTTTATCAAAATGAAGAAGAATGAGTCTCAGAGACAGAAACAATTGATGAATTAGAGTCTAAAGATGACTAAATGACTCACATTGACATGAATTACCAAGATCCCAAGAGATCAGGGGCTCTTAACCTCGTTTGTGTCACAGAATCCTTCAGAAGATTTGTGAAGTCTCTGGACCTCTTCTCAGCATAATGTTTTTAAATTCATAAAGTAAAACATATAGAATTACAAAGGAAATAAATTATATTTAAATATAGTTCTAAATTTTTTTAAAGTTCATGAACTCTCAGTTAAGAGGTTCTTGCAGAATAGGCAGTAATCTTATCAGTCTATCTATATACCATGGCTGATGATAAAGTTCATATGTCTCATCGTCCTCCACTCTTTGAATAAGGTGCTTCAAAGATCAGAGTCTCATAGACCTTGTGGCTACATATGTTTTAAGCATTCACAATATTCTAGAAACTGGTGAGCCAACATTTAATTCAATGGAAAACTCTGACTTATTTTTTTAAGATCTCCAAACCAACTGAATTAGGCAAAATGAATGAAATATGGCATTTTTTTCATCAATTCTCCACATGATTAACATTCACCAAGTGCAATTCCCAAAGAGTAGCTTTGAAAGTTGGAAAAGTATTTTTTTCTTGTTGCAGGATTTTTTCAATTAATAATATTTTAGGGTTTCCAGCATATACCAGAGAATGACAATAACATTAAACTACAGTTAGTCCACAAGTATTTATTAAGCACCTAGTATGTGCCAGGTACTATGCTAAACACTGAGAATACAAAGAAAAATGAAAGATACTCTTTGCTTTCAAGGAGCTCACAGTTTAGTGAGGGAGAAAGTATAGGGATAAGCCTGCAGGGGATCATCTCATGGATCATGCATGGAGCTAAGACTGTGTCCTGACCTACCAATGGGTGGCCCCCTTGCTAAAAGGCAAGCAGGACCAGAGGATCCTGGTTCAACTCCATGACCCCAATCACTTGGGGCTATAACATTGATGATTGGCCACTAAAGCAGGAAGATGGTACAGTCAGCAAGTTTTAAGAGAAGTGACTCTACACTCTCTAGATCCACCTCTTTCAATTTTCAAGAGTATCAGATCTTTGAGCCTGGTGAGGAACAGGAAAGAAACTTCTCTATCCCCACTCCCCAGGGCAGTTTAGCAATTGTTCACCCATGACCCATGACAACGAAACCATATGATTTTCTAGATGAGCCTGAGAGTGGACGTTGAGCACCTATTTGCTTCTTCTGTTTTGTGTTTCTTTCCCTGAACACAGGTGATCAAATAGTGATTTGAGTTAGATGTTAGGGTAGCAATTTTGTAAGTAAGTTCCAAAGGTCAGAAACATCTCAGTCTGGGTGCTGGTTGCCCAAAGTGAGGTGGTCTCTGAAACAACTTTTCAAAGGTGACCATTTCTATGAGGATACTGGAGATGAAATGATGAGGAAAGTAAAATCTATGGCATGACTTCCCTAGGTTGCTGAGTAATTAAGGTATGGCCCCCTGCCAATACAGGATATAGGTGTTTTCAAAACAATCATATAGATCAGGTCACACAGCTAGATGATAAAACACAAGAATTCAAGTCTCTTGACTTGTTACCCAGGCTTTTCCCACTAAACCATATTGCTTTGGTCCTTGTAAGTTTTAAAATCTATGTTAAAACCCTTTTTTAACACTGATTTTTCAGTATACTCTGATGATATTTTAATATAAAGGAGAATAATTAATGTCTTTTAAGATGATTAGGAATATAACATGACAGTATTTTTAACTCTGCCACACCAACCCTATCTCTGCCTAATAATAAATATAACCTCTGTGATCCTTTGAGTCCAGGTGCCTCTCAACTGGGGACCCCCTGAAAGCCACCCAAGATTCAAGGAAAGCTTTGGGTCAGCATCTGATCAAAACTACAGCTCAGGAGGTCCCACATATAGCTCAATACACTAAACAGAGGACACATTAGTTCAAAGCAAAATGCTTTTAATTCCATGGCACAGCAAAATAAACACCAAGGAAAACCTTCCCCCATAGAAACATATGTTCACAAACTTCTGATGGGAGGAGAAGAACATGTAGTCTGGGAACATGTGTGGGAGAGAGCAAACAGGTAGAGAATACATGTAGCCAGACAATTAAGGAATGCCACCTCCAATAGTACTGTTGTAGGTTCCTCAAAACCACTAATGTCATCTACTGGTGTGGGATTATCATCAACCTATGGCAGGGGTGGAGAACCTGTGGGTTCGAGGCCACACGTGGCCTTTTCAGCTAACAGCACTGAGCACAGTGACTTGAATACTGAATTAAAATTACACTTTTAGATCTTGTTCCTGAGTCCATCTTACAAAAGATTGTAGTTATCTTTTTACTTTCAGACCTTTTTCTGGACTGGTTCCCTTCCCATTTTACCCTTCCCTTCCCTAAAAGGAAAGTCCCAAAGTCCCCATCTTGTACTCTTTTCATGCTTTTGTTCCTTTAGAAGCATGCCAAATTACAAGGTGAGACAATAGACTTAACATTTTTGTATCCACAGCAAGTCAAAATGAATTTAAATCTTACAGATTCTTTGGCATTGCAAACTGAATAGATTCAGAATGTGATATGCATAGCCAAATCCCTAGAAAAAATATTTAAGAAGGAATTTGTCTTTGATGACTCCATCAGTAGCAGATATGTGATAGCCTCACTGTTTTCTTCCTGGCAACCAAAGGACCCCTCTGTTGGAAACTCATTCTAAGCAGACTTCTATGTTCCAATCATTTTTTTTAATATTTCTTGATATCTCATGGGCTCATTAGCAATCATTTGGTTAATGCTAATTTTTAGGGAGTTATTTTCTAGGGTAATGTTTTAGACTCCTTGTTATAAGCGGTTAATTCTCTTTCATCATCTTTTCTTTATAGCTCTTGTTTTTATTCCATTGTTTTCCTCTACTGTTCTTATTTGGTTTTTTAAATCATTCTTACCTCGTTTTAAAAAACTCTAGCTTTAACTCTTCTAGGAATTCTAGATGGACTTCTGTCCAAGTTGCATTTTTCTTTGAGGCCTTATTTATATATATTTTCAAGTTATTCTCTTCTTCTGAGTTTATGTTTTGATATTCATTGTCACTTTAATAGCTCTTGATCGTAAGATTCCTTTTTTCTCATTCTTCTTGACCTTGGACTTTATTTTAGGGCTGGGTTCTATGTACTTCTGGGGAGAAGAGATTCTGTTGTTTTGTGTCCATCTATTGTTTTAATGGTTCAGGCTGGAGTACCAAAAGCAACACAAAGTGAAGTGATCTAGAGTGCATTCTACTAACCACTCTCGTGGTCTGAGTTCTACAAGTTTCCACCTCTAGTTAGGAGTTTCATAGACTACTGCTGAACTCAAGCACTCTTAGCCCATTGGGAGGCACAACAGATTCAGAGCAAGTGAACTTCAGGCTCCCCTTGGGGCTGGATTTTCTGCCCTAGTTTTTTCTCTGCAGGCTTTAATCTAGGGTAGAGGCTAGAATTGAGTCCCCATTCTGTTCCTTGGATCACAGTCTCACATCTACTGTTTTCTTCCAGGTTTGTTCCTTGCTTAGTACACAGGTAAGGCCTGATAGGAACTACTCTTCTCCAAACCCCTAGCTGCAGGTCCCTCCCCTCAGTTCAAATATTGGGCAACAGAGCTGTCAGATGGCACCTGTTTCTGCACCCTGCATTATTTCAAGGATCTCCTGGCATCTTTTCTTGTTCCAGTTCTTCCTACCCTGATTCCCAGTCTCCACTCTCTTTCAGTTGCTGGGTTTTGGATTGCTTCACACAAGGTCCATTCCCAGTCCAAGTTCTCCTAGATGTCTCTGTCTATATCCCTAAGCACCTTGAATTGGAAAAATGACTCATTGTACCTTTTGGGGGGGTTTCCCAATCAGAATTCAATCTGGTGCATATTCTAGAACTTTGTAGAGAAAATTTGTTCAGGGAGCTAGGTTATACTTCTTCCTGATAGTCCAAAATCTTGACTTCACCCCTTCCCTTCCATGGTTTCAATCTTTTCCTCTTGCCCAGGTAACTCAAGAAGTATTATGAAATAAGGACTTTTAATAAAAGACTCAAGGAGAAGGAAGAGAAGAAGATGTTGGCAGTTAGCAAAGCAATACAGGCAAGAAAAGATAAACAGAACAAACTGATAAGTAAAGCAAATTGGCAGAGTGGACTGGTGGGTAGAACAAGCTGGTGAAGCAGGAGGTTGGTATAAAATGAGGATAAAAAAGGGATATAACTACTAAGTTATAAAATGGTTAGAATAGAATGTGGTAGAATGCAGTAGGGGATAGAAAGTTGAACAAGGAGTTGTTCTATGTTATCCCACCTTTGACACACACTAGCTGGCTAACCTTGGGCAAATCACTCATTAGGAGTTCCTTAAACCAATAAACTTATATCTGGTCCAAAAATAGGATGTCAAGCTCTTAAGGAGGTGTTCAGGGATGCGGCATAAATACTTATAAGTATATTTAAAAAACAAACAAACAAGACTGAAAATCTCAATCAGTGTGGAGAAGAGATAATTTTGCCATGACATATTATTGTGAAACATTTATTTGTATTTCTGCCACAGTCAAATGACAGCTAATCCATGTTCTAAATGTCTGTAGATCTTCCCAAAAGATAAAAGGAAGAGATTTAAGGATTGTCTTCCCAAAATCCAAGTTATGAAGGTAAATGTTCCTTTAAAAATAAAATAAAAATTACAGTAGGGCTTCAACAGGTCAGGGGGTAAGGATAGGAAACTGGGATCTTGTCAGAATTCTAGAGAGTAAAAGTATGGCATATGGAAGAGGAAGAAAAGGGGTGGGGGGGGAAGGACAACTGTACACGTGAAGCTAAAAACAAATTTTAAGCTCTCCTAAAGAGGAAGAGTTCAATTCTCTAAGGAGGAAACAGTTGCTTATCTACCAAGGAGGTAGAAGATAATTTAGGTAATGATTAGAAGAAAAAGCAAAGAGTTGTGGTGTGGTTCCTGCTCTGGTATACCAAGGTCAACCTGGCAATAACAAGAGAGAGATCTATTATCTTTCTGGGGAAGACATCCAACTCACAACAGAGAACATCCCATAATTTATCAAGACAGATAATTCCTACCAAGCTTTGAAGTACATCAAATCATGATGTACATGGGGCCAAATTATGCTAAAGGAACTCAGAAAGCACTACTGAAGAAGATCAAGTGTTGGTTAAAAAACTAAACACTTAAGGCCACAATGTGTGTTTTCTTTGCTGCTGCTCAATGATGCTGAAAGATAACAAAAAGAGAAATTGGCTTGGAAGTGAACAGCTGGTCAAGAAAGTACTATCTGATAATGGAATCCAAATTTCTGGGTCACGAAAGAAATGACAGCCTCCCAGCTAAGAACAGAGGTGTGCCATCTTAAATTCAACATGTCGAAACCTGAACTCCTTATCTTTTTCCTCCAATCCCTCCTCTCTTCCTAACTTTCTTATTGCTAACAATAACCATTTTGGAGCCACCCAGAGGTGGCTTACAATCCAAGTGTAATCCTTGACTCTCCATTTTCTCTCATCTCCCCACATCCAATCTATTGCCAAGTCCTGATGATTTTACCTTCATAGCATCTTTCTTATATGACCCCTTCTCTTTTCTTACACTGCCACCAACCTAATCCAGGCCCTCATCAGCTTTCACTTGGACAATTACATTAGTCTTCTGTTTGTTATCCCTGCTTCAAGTTTCTCCATACTCAAATCGAAACTCTACTTAACTACCAAAGTAATCTTCCTAAAGCACAGATCTAACCATATTACCTGCCCCACTTTTACACACTCAATAAACCCCAGTGGCTTCCTTTTAACTTCAGGATCAAATATAAAATCCTCTGTCATTCAAAGTCTTTCATGAGCTGCTCCCCACCCCCATCCCCTTAGCAGACTCTTTCCAACTTATTCTTCCCTTTCCCCCTAATGTACTTTGCAATCCAGGAGCAGTGGCCTTCTTACTGTTACTTGAACAAGACCCTCCATGTCCTGACTTCAGGAATTTTCACTTGCTCTTCCCCATGCCTGGAGTTCTTTTCCTGCTCACTTCTATCTCCTAGCCCCCCTGGTTTCCTTCAAGGCGCAACTAAAATCCCACCTTCTACAAGAAGCCTTTCTCAGTCTCACTTAATGCTGGTGTCTTTTCTTTTGCTGATTACCTCCAATTTGTCATGCATGTATTACTTTTATATAGTTGTTTGCACGTTATTCTCCTCCCCTTCCTCTCCAATTAGGTTGTGAGTTCCTTCAGGGAAAGGGCTCATTTTTGTTTCTCTTTATAACCCCAGGACTTAGCTTAATGCCTGGCACATAGCAGTTACTTAATAAATGATTTCTGACTGACAAAGACTTGTCAAAATGTATTTAACTGGTTCTTACACATTTAAGCTATAAGAACTATGAACCATACAGTGACCATCAATGTTTTAGGGGACCATTATAAAACATGCTATGCATTAATTTATGCATATAGCCATTGAGGGAATTTGTTTTGCCTGATAATGTATACTTGTTATAAAAGACTTGTTTTTCTTTTTTTTTTTTCTCAGTGGAATTGGGGAGAGGGAGAGCGGAAGGGAGAAAAATATTTAATTGATTTATTGTGCTCTCTCTTTTCTCTTTCTCTCTCATATATATGTATATATATACATAAATTGTTTGTTTACTTTTAATCTGTTAATTTATTTTTAAATAGGTGGGAGGGGAGCTAGAGATGTGGAAAGTGCATGCATTTTCAGATGAGGGCACTGTATTGTTAATTTTACTTAATAGTTTTAACTCTGTTACAAGAGACTTCTCACAAAGTAAGAATAAATTGTAAATATAATGTAAAAACAAAACATGATCAATAAAACCATATTTTTAAAAGGATTTTAAAAGAAATGAAGGAAGAAGAAAGATGCTTTTAGATATCCACTAAGTTAGATGTTTTAGTGCATATAGTTAAGGAAATGAAATAGCAGTGAGACATCAGAAGCTCATAGGAGACAAATTCCAATACAGAAGTCAGTACTCATGGTGCAGTGGATAGAGTGCTGGGCCTGGAGTCAGGAAGATTCATCTTCCTGGTTGCAAATCTAGCCTTAGATACTTACTAGCTGTGTGACCCTGGGCAAGTCACTTAACCCTGTTTGCCTCAGTTTATTCATCTGTTAAATGAGCTGGAGAAGGAAATAGCAAACCACTCCAGTATCTTTGCCAAAAAAATCCCAAAAGAGGTCATGAAGAATCAGACACTACTGAAAAAATTATCAAACAACAACAAAACTAAATCCATAGCCTCAAAATGTCTATGGATGTCTAAAGTAAAGGCAACAAGCAAAGGAAACTAGAGGTTTTAATGCCAGGAAACGAACTTCTAAGTAACGATGAAAAAATTTAAGGATTCAGGAGAGTTTGTTGACAGCAGAGTTGTAGGTCCAATGGATATAATGGAATGAACTAGGTAATAAATGATACAGATTGAAATGGAACCGGGGAAAAAAGAGACATTTAGTATGTGTTTGCTCTTTGTACCTAATGAGTTAAGATGGAATGACCTGTATCAAGGTGAATGGAAACTAGAATTGTTTAGAACTGGAAATCTACCTAACCCTCTTGGATGGTTCCCACACTCCTGTGGGTGAACATTCTTTCTTAACCCCTCCCTTCAGATATTACAAGAACTGGCTTGAGTTTCTTTCAGTCAATTCTTTCTGGTGTGAGAGGTGAGGAAGCATTTGAGACCACTAGAACCTACCCTGGAAAATTGAAATCAGGAGGAGATTTACTTGAAGCTAGTAGGACAGCTGCCTGGGAGGGAAACAACTCAAGTTCCATCCCACTAACGCCAATCCTAAACTCATTCTTTGCCCTGGAGGAAACTACAATGGCTCGGCTTCACATGGCTTTTGTCTTTTCCCTACTTTGGAGGAGTTACAGCACCATTTAACACCTTTGGTTTACTTTTGAACTCTTAGCCAGGGAAGAAAGGGAAATAGTGTAATAGATATTTTCAAATACTTGAATCTGCATCATGTAGAAAATGGTTGGATTTGTGATTGGCCCCAGAGATCAGAGCAAGAAATAATGACTGGAAGTTTAAAAAAGGCAAATGTAGTAATAATACAAAAACTTCCTAACAAGCAGAGGCCAGAGGACAACTTGCTAGGTATACCGGAGAGGTGAATGTTTTGTGAATATTAGTTGGACTAAATGACCTCTGAAGTTTTGGGTTGTTTTGGTTTGTTTTTTTTTGCTCTAAAATTATGTGACTGGTACAACATATGAATTTTAAGAATAACTCTTTGGAGATAATATTCCTTCCTTTGTTGTTCAATTCATTAAGGGTTTAAAAAGTTGTAAATTCAGGGCAGGTGAGGGAGGTTCTTTGACAGGAGGGATACAACATAGTATCCATACTTAGCTTTGGAGTCAGAAAACTGAGTTTAAATTCTAGTTCTGATGCTTACAATTTGCATGACATGTGAAAGACATTTAATCTCTGCATTACTTTCCTCATCTGTAAAATGATCAGGATGGACTAAATGATCTTTGAAATCCTTTATGCCTATAAACTTATGCTCTAAAGATCTTAGGAGGTGCAGAGTATCTTGCATTCTCCTTCTAATTCTACCATATGGGCAGCCACCCACTTTACTTACAAGGAAGGCCAGTTCTAGCTTTGGAATATCTTGGCATATGATTAGATATAAGATAAAACAATCTAAATTTTTTATTATTCAGAATTATAAATGAAGATAGATGCACAATATCACCAAACTGACAAAGCTCTCAGTTGTACAGATAGTGCTATTTGCAGATACATTAAATAACCATCATAACCATCTTTTTTCTGCCTAGTGGTTCTTTCAAAATCCATTATAAGCAGGCAATTAAAAAACCCAAGATTGTGTTAGTGAGACACAATCCAAGAACTCAGATTGAAATTTCCTCTTTGTCTGAAGACAAGTGCCAGACCAGAAGTTCACAGAAACAGAGTTCAGGTACTCAGATTCAAACTTCCTCAAAGGAATCTCAAGGCTCTCACCTCCACCAGCAAGATTGTTGTCATTGCTCAGTCATGTCCAACTCTTTGTGACCTCATTTGGGGTTTTTCTTGGTAAAAATACTGGAGCTGTTTCCCATTTCCTTCCCCAGCTCATTTTACAGATGAGGAAACTGAGGCAAACAGGGTTAAGTGAATTAGCCAGGGTTACAAGCTAGTATCTGAGAACACATTTGAACTCAGAGAGATGCGCCTTCCTGATTTCAGGCCCAGCATCCTATTCACTGTGCCACGTAGCTGCTCATACAAGTAGTATTGATTAGATACTGATTCCTCTTCTGCATGATAGTATATACTGACAGATCTTCTTTGGTCATACCAGCAAGAGCAAGGAATACTGAAGAGCCACACCAACCTCCATCTGCCTCAGTCTCTTGGTCCTCTATGAGTAGCATAACTACAAGCAGGTACAGGTGCCTCTAGCTAGGAGCCATTGCCCTTACATTCTCTTTTCTGCCCTTTCTCCCTTCTGAAAAGTCCTATGCTTTCCCCCCACCTGGACAAAATCTTGTTAGTTAAACCCTCGGTACAGTCTGCTGGCTTCCTTTCTATTTCTCTTCCACTCCAGCCTGTTCCTCCTTCTGCTTACACAGCTCTTGGATATCACTGCCTACTTTTAACACAAGAGAAATGAAGGGATGGAACAGATAAAGGAGAAGAATTAAACAATTAAACATTTAGTTTGCGCTAAATGGTCACACAAATGTAACCTCTGCACCAAAGTGCATTGGTATGAGACTCTCTCCACGGATGGCCCTGCCCTGTTGAGTGGCTGGGTGGAGCTGGCAAGAGAAAAATAGCTTCAAGTTCATAGCAGTCCCCAGTTTGGGACTGGTCAAGTTTCAAGTTTTCTTTCAACATTGAGCTGGCTTCCAGATTCAAAAGAGAATATGGAAGGGGCCAACTTCACTTTAGTTTGCTGAAGGAAAAGACTCTGGGAAGATAGGAGAGGAGCTGGCAGTTACTGTCATGTCCCTGTTCCCAACTTACCACTCTAGAGACTTCAGAGAGTTTCCCTTTGGATCAAATCCAGAGCCCTCTCTCTCGGTTGAGGTATTACCTCACTCCCAATAGGAGAGCTCCTTCACTCTCTATTGTTTGTTATATAGTCTCCTATGTATACTTTCTCAGATTTGTTTTGCTATGATTTAGATAAATGTGTTTCTTTTCTATTTACTCTGCGTTTGCTGTGAAACTGGTATGGAGGGAAGAGGTTAAATCTTAGATCTAGAGCTTGGGTTTCCCCTTACCCCAAAATGACAAAGTGATCAGAAATTAAAATCATATTCTCTAGATGAACAGTATTTAAAGGAACAGGTAGGTACATATACTTCTGGCCCAGCATCTCTCTCTCTCTCTCTCTCTCTCTCTCTCTCTCTCTCTCTCTCAGGAAAGGAAAATGGTGGCCTCCAGCCCCAATCTCCTAATTCCTCTTCTGGCAGGAATGAAAGTCTCCCTCAGAGAATGGTGGGGGAGAAGAGGCTAAAGATATCTATTCTGCCTCCTTTAAAGTCACACAATAAGCCCTCAAAAGAGGTCTCCACACATAACGGCTCCATTCTGCTATACAAAGATTTAAATGGTCCCTCTCCTCCAGGGACTTATATTCTACTGGATACTCTGTTTCCTTAATATTTAACACAGTCCCCTGCTTTTTATCAACCAGTTAAACTCATAAGTCCACAGAATCACACATTTTAAAGGATTTTTTAATAATAATGGAATGATACTCTAGGATCCCCTCTTTTCTTCTAGCTCCTAATTAGTTCCTTGTAGCTAGAGTTCAGAGGCCTTTTTTACTTTGTCCTAAATGCCAATTACTCAATGGTAAACAAAGAGGAAGTTTGTGTAGTCAATGGGATTCATTCAAACAGAAGGTAGGAAACTTTAGCATCCATGTATTCCAGGACTTGCTAGCAAAGCACAACTAAATTTAGCAGCCAGTGATATTGATTTGATTAAAAATGGTTTAAGGCTTGTAAATGTCACTGGAACTTAGCAAAATTAATATTATTAAATCCTTCTGGTGATGGGGAAAACTAACAAAGGGATTTGCAGTGGTTTCTGTAATTAATTGCTCTGTCATGATTTATATTAACTTACAGTACAACTCCATTAGCTCAGACCTGTCATCTCTGCTCAAGGAACCACCAAGTAATCACTAGCACATTAAAGAATAAATTAGTTTTTGGCTTGAAGCCTAGTTGTAGAATGCTTCATTTGTGTCTGCTGTAGACATATGTACCTAATAAAGTTGGGACGAATGAGTTAAAGTACATATATATCAGTGTCAGCAGGTTATATTTCAGAGACAATATGCTCAGCATTGTTCATTAGGGCTAATGAATTCTTTTTCTTTTTCTTCTTTCCAGTTGCATCACCTCATATTCAGCCAATGCCTTCAGGTGAGATGTGAAGCAAAACTCTGAAAAAAGGTAGGTCTCCTGAGATTTTTTTCCTCTCTTTGCAGTCTGTGGCCTGTGGTTGTAATAATAGGTTCATGTGGTTTTTGTTAACACTTCATTACCCTAAAGTTGGATAAATTATCTCCTGCTTCTGCCCTGTGTGCAAACGCTCTGTGTAGCCAAAAATCTTAGCTACTACTTACAGTAGATTATGGGGATTTGTAAGGTCTATCAAATCATCTCTGACTTTGATAGCTGGAAGATGTTTTAAGTAGGACTGTAGAGAGGACTATTTTACATTTCAAAGAAAGTGTTGATTGCCTTGAGGATTTGCAAGCTAGAGCTGTCCCCTTTTTAGGGGTGTGTGGTAGGGGGAGGAACTAATTTGGCAGGTACAATAGCATAACCAGCAAGAGGATTCTGACTCAGAGAGTGGGGCCAACAGACAGTAACCTACTGTAGCTTAACACCAAAAATACTACTGGCTTCTGTAGTTCATTAACATTGCAGGGTTCAAAGGACAAGGTCATTTCAGCTACAAATGTCTGAGTACCACCCAGGTATTCTTAACCTGTCCTGGATCATCTCAGTAATTTGAATCATATGATGTCATTGACTTCTTCACAGATGCTATGCCCGCAGTGCAAGGAGCAGTCCTGGAGCTTTCCATGCATGGCTGAGTAGAGTGATAAATGTCCAAAATGTGAGGAAATTGCTGCCTTAGCCAACTGTAAAATGTATATATTATGAGAATATAGTTGAAAAGGGAAAGTGAGCTAATTTATGATTACAAAGGCCTTTGAGATTTGGGCAATCATATTCTTTCTTTCCTAATGTGATATGTGACTGGCATTTCCAATTTACAATGATTGGTTTTAGCTGGTAATTTTCTATTTAATTGGAGTGGAAAAAATCATAAACATGGAAAGAAACCATAGCCACCTATGTGATTGGCTGCGGTACATTACTGTACATCACTAGCTGTATTTGAAGTTATCGTCAATGCAAAAGGCATTTTTCTTCAATAAAGTTGGAAGGAAGGAAGGAAGGAAGGAAGGAAGGAAGGAAGGAAGGAAGGAAGGAAGGAAGGAAGGAAGGAAGGAAGGAAGGAAGGAAGGAAGGAAGGAAGGAAGGAAGGGAAGAAGGGAGGGAGGAAGGGAGGGAGAAAAGAAGGGAGGTAAGAAGGGAGGGAGGAAGGAAGGAAGAAGGAAGGAAAGGAGGGAGCAAGGGAGAGAGGGAGCGAGGAATTAAAATATAAGAAAAGCAGAGTTCTTGTTGAAGGAAGGAGTATTATAAGAAGGTATACCACCCTGAAATGGAATGAAGTAGATTGAGGATAGGTCTTGGTGTCAGGAACACCTAGGATCAAGTCTTTTTTCTGACACATACTAACCGTGTGACAATGGGCAAGTCACCCAACCTTTCAGTGCCCTCACATACCTTTCAAAAGCAAAAAATTACAGATGAGTTTTCAATCTTCATTAATAAGGGAGTTTCTACACAGATGAAATCATAGGTACATAGAAAATTTGAGGGAAATTGATTGATTCCATTTTAATCATCCCAGAAGAGGGAGAAATTCTAGACACTGAAATTCTTAAGACAGAAGAAAAAATCCTTGTGAAAAAGAAGGGGAGTTATCTGAAGAGAATGATATGATCATACAGGGAGTTCATTAACCACCTTATTTTTTTTTACAAATCAACATGGAAGTAGAGAATTCCAGAGTCTTTCCAGTATCTCATCATCCACCAATGTGGTAAATCTGGACTCAGAATTTGAATCTCAACTCTGCCACATTTGAATCTCAACTCTTGTCAATTCACTTTAATTTCTCTGGGCCTCAGTTTCTTCATGTATAAAATGACAGAGGTTGCTAAAAATGTTGCCTAAAGTCCCTTCTAGAGCTACATACATAATCCTAAAATGCCATCTGCTTCATGGGATACATCCTGTTGTCATGGTGCTTATATGGACAGCAAACAGAAGAGGCTGATGTCAGATGCAGTATTGTGCGTGGAGCTTGAAGAGATAAAGGATAAAGACTTAGAAACAATGACAGAGAAGATATTATGGCCATATTTGTCTCTGCTACTGGCCTCTGAGGACAGCAGCCCAAATTGTCTTTAAGCAGTTCTTCTTTTTAAGGAGTGAAAGGAACAAATGAATGAATAATAAAGAATTTTTTAAGTGCTGACTATGTGTCACAGTGTTATGTGTTAGAGATCAAATGAGATAATATTTGTAAAGTGCTTAGCAGAGTGCCTGATATATGTATCAGATGCTTAATAAATGCTTATTCTCTTCCCTTTTTGGAGATACAAATATAAAAAGCAAAATAGTCCCTGCTTTCAAGGAGCTTACATTTGAATAGGAAGACTATATATATGACAGGGAAATGGGCATTTTCTTCTGAAAAATCATAGAGATGGTACATATAATGGCAACTAATTCATAGACCCTTTCCAAAATACAGTAGTGTTGATTTGATTAATGTTCTTAGAACAAGAGGTAGAAATCAGGGGTATAGACACTTCATCATGGCAGGAACTTGGCCAAAGAACAGTGTGGTAGGGCTGGCTAGATATGGCAAAGGGGCAGCTGAGTGGCACAGTAGATAAAGCACTGGGTCTAGAGTCAAAAAGACCAGGATTCAA
This sequence comes from Petaurus breviceps papuanus, assembly GCF_028583685.1. Classification (NCBI taxonomy): domain Eukaryota; kingdom Metazoa; phylum Chordata; class Mammalia; order Diprotodontia; family Petauridae; genus Petaurus; species Petaurus breviceps. The sequence continues at coordinate 1,427,383 of NW_027186523.1, read as the reverse complement.
ATTTGACTTCAGATACTTACTAGTTGTGTGACCCTGGGCAAGTCACTCAACCACTGCCTGCATAAAACTGGGGAAGGAAATGGCAAATCACTCCAGTGTCTTTGCCAGTTGTACAGTCAGTCCACCAGGTCACAAAGAGTCACACATGATCAAAAGACTGAACAACAACTAAATAAGGTTAATCTCACAATCAGAAGCACAGGGCCCCAGGATAAGAACTGTAGTCTTTGTCAGAGACTTCAAAGGCAGACAGGTCAACCAGACCAATACATAGCAGAGCTGGAGATCCTGGAGAACAGTTCTGGGCCCTGGGACCCTGCAACTCTCAGAGAGAATTCCTGCTGTATTATACAGCAATGTACTTTCCAATGACCATTAAAATCATTGAAAGTTTCTGCAGAGCTCTCTAGTGTTGGTGGAGACAACCAGCTGTCAATTAATTTCCCGTTCCTCTCTCCCAATTTACTGGGAGATGAAAAGTTTAAGATATTTAATTGACTATCTCATTCTCCTTTTTAGGTATGGGAAGGTTAACCTAGAGGATCGAAACTAGCAAGAAGTAGAATGTGGTGCTTCATGATATGTGTCTACAATTTTTAAGTTTATGAAGGATTTTTATAATATAATTCAACTGACTTTCAGGTCATGTGACCAATAAGATGAAGGACTACACATTGTCTCTTATTCACACAACCTCTCAAAACTCTTCAAAATTGGAATTATGTGTTATAAGACAATTATCTCCACAGTATAAGACACCAAGAAACATAATATTTAAAGAACTATTAACAGCAAAAGATAATCCCTAAACTTTGGGTGGGAAACCTGTGGTCTCAAGGACACATGTGGCTTTCTAGGTCCTCAAGTGTAGTCCTTTGACTGAATCAACATTTCACAGAACACCCCTTATTCTGTGAAGTTTGGATTCAGTCAAAGGGCCACACTTGAGGATCTAGAGGGCCACATGTGTCCTTGAGGCCAGAGGCTCCCCACCCCTGACCTAAACCCTAACAGCAGCACTCCTATCAACAAATATCACTCTCCGGCAGGGCTGAACAAACTTGATCATGGGCTTGAATTAGAACTCAACTCCACCCCTTACCCTCATCCTAAACCACCAAAAAGCAGGAAAGTGTAACTTACCTAGGACTGCAATGTGGCTAATGGCTTTTAAAATAATAATAATAATTAATTGATTAATTAATAGCTAACATTTATATAGTACTTAGTATGTTCTAGGCACTGTACTAAGGGCTTTACAATTATTATTTCATTTAATCTTCACACTAACCCTGGGAGTTAGGTGCTATGATTATGGCATTAGAAATGAGGACACTGAGATCAAGTGACTTGCCTAGGGTCACTCAACTAGTCAATATATATGAAACTGGATTTGACTCCAGGCTAGATAATTACATAATTTGGCGGATTTGGAAAGGGGTAAATGATCATTGCCAAAGATTAGTCATTAATGGTTTAATGTCAATTTGAAAAAAAGTCTCTAGTAGACTGCTCCAGTGATCTATATGCTTTAATATTTCTATGAATAACTTAGATAATGGAATAGATGACATGCTTATTATTAAATTTACAGGTGACTCAAAACCATAATGGAAAGTTAGCATAATGGACTAAAGAGTCAGCATTCAAAATGATCTCAAATAGAACAGAACATTAGTTCATTGTGAAATATATAAAATTAATGAAATGCAATAAAAATAAATATAAAGTCTTATTCTTGGATTCCAAGTATCAATATCATGTAACTTGAGGATATGATGGAGGCAGCTGTCACAGGGAATAGGGTACTGGGTCTGGAATCAAGAAGACTGAGTTCAAATCCAGCCTCACTAGCTGTGTAAACACAGGCAAGTCACTTAACCTGGGTCTGTCTCAGATTCCTCATCTATAAAATGGGGAGAATAATAATTCCTACTTCACAAAGTTGTTCTGAAGATAAAATGAAATAAAATTTGTAGAGTGCTTAGCACAATAAAAACATACATATTAGCAAAGGGCTGGAAAAAAGATTGGATTTGTGACATTCATTAGTGCTTTGTGAATACTGCTGCTGCTGATAATGATGATGATGATGATGATGTAGTGAGAGATAATCTAGGGTCAATGCCCCTCACAACATATAAAAGTAAAAAAAGTGTCCAAGAATGTAATAAAAACAGCAATGACTAAAGGGAAAAAAGAAAGAACATTCCCAATGTAAAATTTACTCAGTCCCCCCCCACCAAAAAAAAAGATTAATGCTCGGCCCATCATGCCTGGTTCCCAGTACCTCATCTTTCCCTTCTGGCAATGCTGACCCTTAAGGGTGATGAATCTGCAGAGGAAAGTTGGTTCTCTGACAAATTTTATTAACAAATTAGAGGGGGAAAAGGGGGAATCAATGAAGTGATTATGCAATTTAAAAATTTAAAAAACAAGCAAATTATCTAAAAACAAGTATTTTTCAAATTAAAAGATAAATAAAAATACTATAGTACTGAAAAACAAAATAAAGAGCTGTTCATTGAAAGACTTGAAAAAATTGATAAAGCACTAGCTAACCTAATCAAGAAAATGGGAAAATAAAATTTCCAACAAAAATTAAATTTAATGTGAATATACAATATGGCAGAAATAGAATGATCTGAAACTATAAACACAGTTACAAACCTGTAAATTGAGAATTCAAAGGGAATGAATAAGTATATACAAAAATATAAAATACCCAAATTAGCAAAATAAGAAATAGAGATCCTTGGCAACTTGGTCTCAGAAAAAGATATCAACTGAGCCATAAATTAACTGCCAAAAGGAGGAAGAAACCTGGACCAGATTGAATTACAAATGAATTCATCAAATATTTAAGGAGTAATGTCTATATTACAAAAATAATTCTCAGAAAGATAGAATTCATTCTATCAACTTTTTATGAGGCATAATTACTATCTTGATGCTCAAGTCAGGGAACAACAAAACTTAGAAAGAAAACTATAGATTAATTTCACAAAGCAACATTGACGCAAAAAAATAAATAAATGAACAAATAAATAAATGTATGAATGAATGAACAGACAGATAAAAAATGAATAAATAAATGAAATTCTTACAAGGAAATTCACTAGAACTGTAAGAATGGATCAATATCAAGAAAACAATTAACAGTTCATTTATAAACAACAAAATCCACATGATTATTTCAATAAATGCAAAAAAACTATGAAAAAAATATTATCAATCATTCATGTGTAAAACTCTATAAAGGATAAAGATAGAAGAGCCATTCTTTAATATGTCCAAAAGCATATATTTAGAATCGAGATTCAGCATTGTTTGTAATGTAGAAACACTGGAAACATTCCTAATACAAATAAGGATAAAGCAAGGATGTCTCCTCTCCTACATTATCGGGCATAGTCCTAGATATGCTAGCTACTGTAATAAGACAAAAGGAAAATTAAAAACATACATTTTAGCAAAAGGCTGGAAAAAAGATCAGATTTGTGACTTCATTCATATAGGAAATTCTCAGCTGAGTAAACTCTCTTTTTCTAATATGTTTGCACTCTTCTGCAATATACAATCTTAAAAAGTTGCCTGGGAGCACTGCAGGATTAAAGAAGCTGCCCAGTATTACACAGACAGTATGTTTTAGAGGAGATTCCTTTTGACTTGAAGGGCAAGTCTTTATCATCTGTATCAATTAATGTTTACAGAAGAATCAATGAAGAAATTAATCAATGATTAGTAAATTGCATAATATAGCAAGATATAAAATGCAGCAAATATCATTATAATTTCTATTCAATTCTGACAAAGCCAAAAAGAAATTATAGGATTAAATACCTTCAAAACAAATACACAATGTATAAAATATGTAGCAGTTAATTTACCAAGACACAAAAAATTTGTGTGTGTGCATAAAATATACCTATTATAGCTCTGTATATGTATGTATGTATTTATGTATGCATGTATACATACACACAGCTTTAATACACTCTTTTTTTAACTTTTTTTTTTTGCTTTTTGGAGGGCAATTGGGGTTAAGTGACTTGCTCAAAGTCACACAGCTAGTTTTTTTGGTGTCTGAGTGTCTCAAGCCAGACTTGACCTCAGGTCCTCCTGACTCCAGGGCTGGTGTTCTATTCACTGCACCACATAGTCACCCCCTATAGTACATTCTTAACAAAAATAAAGGAAGACAAATAATTGGAAAGATTCAGTGCTGAAGATTGGGCTATGTCAGTATAATAAAATGATGATACTGTCTTAGCTAATTTACAGATTTAGTGCTATACCAATCATATTAACTAGAGTATACTTTGTAGAACTAGACAATTAAATAACAAAATTCATTTGGAATAACAAAAAGCCTTTAATCTCAGAGAAAATAATGAAAAAAGTAGGATTGAAGGGGGCACAGCATTAATAGACTGCAAAAATATTATGAAATTATGAAAAAAATTATGAAACAGTTATCATTAAAAATATTCAGTACTAAAGACTAATGATGAAAAATGCTATCTACCTTCAAAGAAAGATCTGAAAAGCTCTAAGTACAGATTGAAGCATATTTTTTTCATTTTATGGTTCTTTTTGGCAATATGACTAATATGGAAATATGTTTTGCATAATTTCATATTGCTTATCTTCTTCTTGGGTCAGGGAGGGGTGGAAGAGAGAAAGAATTTAGAACTCCAGATTAAAAAAATAATAATTTTAGGGGCAGCTAGGTGGCACAGTGAGTAAAGCACCAGCCCCAGAGTCAGGAGGACCAGAGTTCAGTTCTGGCCACAGACACAACACCCACACAAAAAACCTAGCCGTGTAACCTTGGGCAAGTTACTTAACCCCAATTGCCCTCCAAAAAGCAAATAATAATAATAAATTTAAAATGAATAAATGGGTTTTTTAATATTTGGTGCTGATTTAAAAATACAAAAATAAAGCAATGAAAAAAGCAAAAACTAGAAGCAATCAAAAACAGCACCCTCATGTTTTAAAAACTTCAAAACAAATTATTAGGAAAAAGAATTCTCTACTTAATAAGAGTTTCTAGAGAGTGAGGGTGGCAGGGAATGGAAAAGGTCCTATCATTTTTTTAAATGGAGAACAGGAGGAAGAAATTCTTCAAATAATTAAGTCTAGGGAGTGAATTCTTAACCAAACAAAGAATAAAAATGATCATAAATGACAAAATATAAAAAAATTAAAATAAAAAAATTAAACAACAAAATATACAGTCAATTTCATAAAATTTAAAAAGCTTCTTTTAGGGGTGGCTAGGTGACACAGTGAATAGAGCACTGGCCCTGGAGTCAGGAGGACCTGAGTTCAAATCCAGGCTCAGACACTTAACACTTACTAGCTGTGTGACCTTGGGCAAGTCCCTTAACCCCAATTGCCCTGCCTTCTTCCCTCCAAAAAAAAAGTTTTTTTAAAGAACAAAATTAATGGGGACAAAGTAAGAAGAGAAGCTTTCAAGACAAATATTTGCAACAAATATCACTAATAAAAGTATACTGTAATGAAGCTGTTCCCACATGTAGCCTGGAGGTGTCATTATGTAGCTCAAAGGAATGCAGAATAGACATCTTTAGCCTCTTCTTTCCCCACCTTCTCAAAAGAAGACTTTCATTTCAACAGGAGGTTGGAGCCAGAAGCATAATCACTCTGCTTTCCTCAGAGAAAGGGATTCCTGGGCTAGAATTACATCTATCTGCTCCCTTAAATACTGTTCGTCCAGGAATGTAGTTTTCTGGTTCAAACTATACTAATGATCACTCATGGAGAAAAGGAGAATCCCAAGCTTTATTTCCAAGTATTGACACCCTTCCCACGAAATACCAGTTCCACAATGAATACACATACCAAATAAATCCATTTATCTACAACATAGCAAAAGAGAAATCAAAGAAAGTATACATATGAGAATATATGACAGACAATATGGAGTGAAGGAACTCTCCTTTTGGGAGCCATGTAACTCAACTCAATCAAGAGAGAATTCCAGGTATCACCCAAAGGAAAATTCACTGAAGTCACTAGTGCAGTAAGCTGGTGACAGAGACATATTGGGAACAGCTACCTCCTCTTATGTCAGCACCCTGAAGTGGACTTAGCATTGTCTGTCTTCTGTTTCTAGATGGAAACCAGAAACACCCAAAGCAAATTCAGAGCTTAAAGAGACTCAGAGAGGGTAGAGCCTTTCTCTCTCCTCTTCTTTCCAACATTGCCCCATGCCTCACTCAGGATTAGGGCATTGACCTCCACTGATTAGGAAAGAATCTCGTATCAATGGGCTTTGGGATTTGAGTTATACTGATATCTAAGATACATGCGAAATGTACACAAATATATAACACTAAGAGCCATTCCCCTGTAGATGAGTCACAGGAGATAAGGGCCAATCAAATCTATGGGACAGCTTTGTTGTCTTTTAGGAAGGATATGAACAGCTTTCAAAGAATGACAAATTATAAATTAGCATATGTAGCATGCTCCAAATCAAAAATAGTAAGGAAAATGCAAATTAAGAGAAGTCTGACCTTTTATTTCATATGCCACAAACTACCAAAGATGAAAAAAATAAGAAGTCAGTGTTAGAGGGGTTAATAAAAATAGTATATATCACTTTAAGGTTTGTGAAGCACTTTATAAACATCTCATTTTATTCTCACTATAACTCTGGGAGGTAGGTGTTATATTATCCCCATTTTACAGATAAGGGAAAATGAGGTAGAGCTTAAGCAATTTACCCAAGTCACATAGCTAGTTAAGTGTCTGAGGGCAGATTTAACATCACATCTTACTCCAGATCAGATAACTCGAATATTTGGGGAAAATAGACACATTAATATATGAGCTATGAATTGGTCCAACAATTTTGAATAGCAATCTGTAATTATATGAGAAAAGATATTAAACTGGTCTTCCTCTTTGACCTAGTGATCCACTACTGGGCTTATATCCAAAGAAACAAAGATGCTTATTACAAACTAAAATATTCACAGCAGCATTCTGTGTGGTAGCAAATAACTGGAAACAAAGTGTTTTCCCAAAGACTGAGGAACAACTAGCAATTAAGCTTTAAGGTTTTCAAGGTACTTTACAAAGAGTGCCTCATTTTATCTTCACAACAATATCTTCACAACAAATAATAGGTTCGTTATCCCCATTTTGCAGATGAGTAAACTGAGGCAGTCAGGGATTAAGTGATTACCCCAGGATCACATAAATAGTAAGTATCTGAAGCAAGATTTGAACTCAGGTCTTCCTGACTCTAAGTCTTGTGCTCTATCCATTACATCATCTCGTAGGGGATATTTTTATAACCTAAGTAGCCTAGTATTGAGGATTTAGAGAAATCTTGGAAGGTTTGTATGTACTGATGCAGTAGAACCAAAAGAATAATATAAAACATGAATATGAAAATGAAACTATCATTAAAAGGAAGACAGACTTTGGGTAATTAAAAAATCAATAATGGTTCTGGAGAACAGATCACAAAACAAACCTCCCTTCTCATGACAGGTAGGCAGGCAACTACTAGAGCAGAATGACTTAGATATTTCCACTTCTAATGGCAAGCAAATGAATACTTAGCACTTTGTTTCAGGTATTTAATTATTTAGCACCTTGTTTCAATGTCATTGAGCCTTGCCCTGATTATATCAAGTCTTTGTTAAGAAACAGAACATGTGAATCCAACAGCAGGAGGGAATTGCCAAAGCCAGGAACAGGAAGGACATAAGAGGTAGACGGAACAAGGAGGAGCTAATGACAGATAAATAGGTGAGCACAGCTGGGACTGAGCAGAACTGAGAAGACTTGTGGTGGCCAGCACTCTGTTTTGTCTGTTCTGTCTGTATTGATTTGTGTTTGTGATATTTTGTACAGGAGCCCTGGGACCTTACTGGAAGCCCTGAAAGAAGATTTTCTTGTTGTCTGTTTACAGAAATCCTTAAGGAGGGTTTCAGAGGTCCTGGGACTACACTGATGATTTGTGTTGACTTCTCGGACCTTGTTTATGGGTCTGTGTTGAGGCAGATAGTGAATTGATGATGGTGCTGGCAATGTGTATGAATGTTTCCTCCACTGAGGAAATATTCACACCAGCCTCTGTCTCTTCAAACCTGGACTAGACCATGATTTCCAATATTATTTCTGTTCTTTACTGACCATCCCCCACCTTTCAGTTTCCTTTTATGTGTTAACTCCATTCATAGAATGTAAACTCCTTGAGGGCAGAGACTTTATCTTTGCTTGCATTTGTATTCTCAGAATTTAGCAAAGTTCCCAGCATATATTATTAGTAATAAATTATCTGTCTCTCTGGGAAGTTATATGACTTGCCCAAAGTCAAATAATAAGAATC
>NW_027186523.1:1333524-1418906 GCF_028583685.1 Petaurus breviceps papuanus | reverse complement strand
CTCTCCAGGATAAGAAAACCCAATATACCTATAAATACACCAGTTGTTAGGAGAGGCTCTAACACTACTACCTTGTTAATTCAAGTTCGACTTTGGGACAAAATGAGTCATTTATAGGTTATTGAATAGCTAAGAAATAGAAGTTTACTTTTTTTCTAAAACATCAATAATATACAATAATAATTCAGTGGCATCTTGCTTCTCTAGATTTGACCTCCTTGTCTCCACATGAAAATGTGTCTGGTCAGCAGAACAGAATATGGTGACTCTCTTGGTCTTCAAGACATCCACCAAGTTGAAAAGGCCCTTTACCACATAGGTGGGAATTTCTAAGCCCTTAGGAGACAAAGAAGTTGAGTCACAGGAGATCAGGGTCAATCAGATCTATGGGAAAGCTTTGTTGTCCTTTAGGAAAAACTAATCATTCCTGTTGGATGAAATAGAGGGAACCCTCATCATATCATATGCCACTTCAGTTGTAATGTTCCAAGGATCTTCTAGATGACATTCCATCATTTTAATGCTTTTGAGGTTTTTACTGGACAATTCATAGGCAGTACTAAGGGGGAGAAAGAAAAAAAAATGACAGCTCCCCTTAGAGTGACCAGCAAGCTACATCAAGGGAGACAAGGACCAAAAAAGTCCTGGAACAGTTTTGTTGCCTTTTAGGGGAAAACTAAACTGTTGTAAAGAAACAGGAACCTAGGTCCTATCACACCAATCATAAATAAACATAAGAATGCATAATGACTCTAGTATTCAATGGTTATATCTATATTGATTCATAAAGTCATCATGGCTGTTCTGTCAAAAGGTCTATATAGCCTGCAACCCAGTTGGGTTGAACCCTTTCAAAGAAGCCAAGACTGACTAGACAGCCTCACTTATTAAATAAGATAGTGCCTGGCACATTGTAGGTGCTATAAAAATGCTTATTCCCTTTCCGTCCCCTTCCCCCTTCACTTTTCAGAGAGAATACTGTTGTTTTCAACTAGACCTGGATAGTTAGATGCAACTGTGTATCTTATATATGTCCCATGAAGAGCAAATAGTGTTTTGCCATTGATTACACATAAGTGATCTTGAGGCACATCAATTTCCCCTCCCTTACTATTCCCAAAGTACATGTTTCAGACACAGAAGCTAAACCATTTAAAACATGCAGATTTTTTAAAAAGAATCACAAGCAGATGAAATGCCTATATTTTAAATCCTACATGTCATATCCTGAGAAAGTACACAGTGTAATAATCATACAATATCATATACAATTACATAATATGGACATCTAACTATAATATTAGGGAAATTCAAATAGAATAATGTCCTCATATCCCATACCCTTTCTTTCAAGAGTCAATTACTTAACAAGCTATTAGAAGAAATGCAAAATTATGTAACTAATACTATTAGCTTATTTTATATGCCTTGACTTCAAATGAGCTATGTGGTTCTGTCCTTTTTGTTTGCTCCACTTTGAATGAGGGTGGAAGTTTCACATGTAGGACTAAACCCGAAGTTTTTTAGCACAGCAAATATTTCATTTTCAAGAGAGCTGAAATAGTCCAGACAGTTTAATTTCTTTACTTTCTGATGTAAGGAACAGCTGTTTCTCCTGAGTTGCTAAGATCCTGTATAGAAAGTTAACAAAACACAGGATCTGCTATTTACTGCAAAAAGCATATTAAAAAAAACTTTAGCTCTCCCTAGCTCCAAAAAAAATTATAGGTCTGTGGAAAGATCTGGCAATCATTTTTGAAGTAAACATATTGAGTAAGCCCTAGGAGAATGAAAGGCAATGTGATTTGATGCCACACAGAATTCTACCAGAAGTCAAATACAAGATTGATGACTTTGGGGAGTACAGAATTCCTCAATACTGTTAATATATCAATGGATCTGTGATCTGCTCAGTGTGGTTACTTGAATCCTCACTCTCACTTTCCCCAAATAGCCAGTTTGCTATCATCTTGTTTTTCTACTTATCTGATACAGTCTCTTCTTTCTACTCTCTTCTTTTCATTCACTTGGCCACTAACCTAGATCAGTCCCTCCTCACCTGGACTACTACTTGAGCCTTTTAACTGGCCTCCTTGTCTAGTCTTTCCCTATTCCAATCCATCCTCCCCACTCAACCCCAATCTCAAATTAAAGTCCTCTATTTTGGCATTGAAATCTTTTCAAAACCTGGCCCCTTCTGACCTTTCCAGTCTTCTTATACTTTATGTTCTTTAATGATTCACCCACCCTGGCCTATGTGCTATTCCTCATATACAACACTTCATCTCCTATCCCCTTGCATTGTTTGTTCTCTGTGCCTGAAATGCTCTTCCCTCTCAGTTCAGTATGTTAATTTCCGTAGCTTCCTTCAAATTTCAATTCATGTCCCACGTTCTTCAGGAAGCTTTCCTCTATCTCTGCAAGTGATAGTGCCTTTGCCTCTGAGATTACCTGTCATTTACTCTCTCTTTCCATATATGTACATATGGATGCATGTATGTATGTGTGTATATATGTATGCATATATGTGTATGTATGAGTGCATATATGCATTATATCTATAGCTATAACCATATGTACATTTCCAGTCTTCTTTTATCTTAATCCCTAACATGAACTCTTCAATTCAATGACACTGGTCTCCTGGCTGTTCCACTAACCAGCCACTCAGTTTCTTGGCTCCAGGCATTTTCTCTGGCTGTCCCCCATGCTTGGAACATTCTCCCTCTTCCACTCTGACTACCACCTCCCTAACTAAAATCCCACTTTTTACCCTTCCCTCTGTTAACTATCCTGTTTGTCTTGTATATAGCCTGATATTATATATTTATGTATACATGTGTGTATATGACTATATGTGTATATATGTACATGTACATATACACATATATGTTTGTTTGTATGTTGTCTCCCTCGTTAGATTTTAAGCTTCTTCAGGGCAGCTTTGTGCCTCTTTTTACATCCCCATCACTTAGCACAGTGTCTGGTACACAGCAGGCATTTCATAAATGATTATTGATTGGCTGATACATGTAGTAGGTACTTTGTTATTTATACGCTGCTCCCCCCATCAGATTGTGGGCTCCCTGAGGGCCAGAACTTATTTTTTTTTATCTTTCTCTATATTCTTAGCATTTAGTACAGTGCCTGGAACATAGTACTTTCAATACCATCGCCTTATTTTTCCTCCAGCAGATCTCATCTTCAATCAACTCCCCACTTTTCGAATATTCAATCTCAACCTATCAACTGGTTCCTTCCCTACTCCTTTTAAAAATTCCCAAACACTAACTCTTCAGGGGCAGAGTCAAGATGGTGGAGTAAAGTCAGGAACTTGCCTGAGCTCTCCCCAAACCCCTCCAAATATCTTTTTAAAATGACTCCTAACAAATTCTAGAGCAGCAGAACACGCAAAAAATATGGGGGGAAACAAATTTCCAGCCCAAGACAATTTGGAAATTCAGCAGGAAAAATTCGTTGCACCAGGGTAGGAGAGAAGCACAATTCAACCACAGGCTGTACCATTGCAGATCAGGCCCCCCAAACCCACAGCAGGCCTCAGGAGGGACTGAATCAGCAGCAGCTATAGCAATGGCAGCTTCTGGAGCTCTCAGTTCACAGATGGTAAGGGGGTCAAACAACTGGTCAGAAGAAGATTACAGGGGTCTTTTTGCTAGCACTGAGAAAGGACTCTGTTGCTTTGTCCTTACTAAGATCCAGGTCACAGTCTTGGGCGGCAATCCCAGGGCAAGGAGGAGCACTATCATAGCAGAGCTTGCAGCCACAGTAGAGGGGGGACCCTCCTCACAGATCCAGGGAAGAAAAGAGTATTTGTTATAGCTCACAGAACAGAGCACAGGCCAGGAGAGAAGTAAACAACTCTCTTTAGATCATACCATCTTGGAAGAACTGAAAACTTACCCTAGAAGTACCTCCGAAAAAAGTTGCACAAACTCCTGAAGTTTAGGACAGTGTACCCTCCACCCTGGAAGCAAAGCCCTATTTTAACAAACAGTTAAAAGTCAAGTAATAGGCTGGGAAAATGAGCAAACAATAGGAAAAAATTCTGACCACAGAAAGTTTCTATGGTGACAGGGAATATCAAAACATACACTCAGAAGAAAAAAACAAAGTCAAAGCTCCTACATCAAAAGCCTCCAAGAAAAATATGAATTGGTCTCAGGTCATGGAAGAGCTCAAAAACGATTTGGAAAATCAAGAAAGGAAGAGGAAAAATTGAGAAGAGAAATGAGAGTGATGCAAGAAAATCATGAAAAATGAGTCAACAGCTTGCTAAAGGAGACCCAAAAAAAACACTGAAGAAAATAACACCTTAAAAAACAGACTAAGCCAAATGGTAAAAGAGGTCCAAAAAGCCAATGAAGAGAACAATGCCTTGAAAAACAGAATTGGCTAAGTGAAAAGGAGGTCCAAAAAGTCAATGAAAAAAAATAACTCCTTACAAATTAAAATGGAAGTTAATGTCTTTATGAGAAATCAAAAAACAATAAACCAAAAGACTTAAAAAATAGGAGACAATGTGAAATATCTCTTTGGAAAAACAACTGACTTGGAAAATAAAAATTTTCAAACACAAATTGCCCCATGCTAAACCATAAAGTAAGTTACTTATTGAGTATCATACCAATTCAATTACAAAAGCATTACTTTAAACTAGGAAAAATAATGAAACTCACCTAGAGAAACAAAAGGTTAATAATATCAAGGAAAATAATTTTTAAATGGGAAGAAAGGAGTCTGAACACTACATGATCTCATATTATATGATAAAATAGTAATTATCAAAATAATTTGGTATTAGTTAAGAAATAATAGACATTGATCAGTGAAACAGAATAAGCATACAATATACAAAAGGAAATAAACACAGTAACTTCTTGCTTGACTGGATAAACTAGGCTTTTGACAAAGAACTAGAAACTAAAAGAGTACCCATCAATTGAGAAATGACTAAATAAATTATGGTATATGAATGTTATGGAATACTATAAGAAATAATGAAAAGAATGTATTCAGAGAAACCTAGAAAGACTTGTATGAACTGGTTCAGAGACCAGTGAGAAGAACCAGGAGAACAATTTATACAATAACAACAATAATTTGTTTTGTTTGACTATACATATTTGTTCTAAAGGTTTTGTTTTACTCTTTCAAAGGACAGGGGTGGGAGGGGTCAGAAGGGAGAGAAGATGAAGTTTAATTGAAAACATCTAATTTTTTTTAATTTAAGCATCATTGTTCTAAGACTTCCTCTAGGTCTTTTAAAATTATAGGAGGAAAAGCACAAAATTTTAGTTATTTATGCTATCTCTCTTATCTCTTTACCAGTTAGGTCTTTTTCAGTTCCTGATCATACATCCTAAAAATCTTTATGGTCATTTATAATGTTAAGGGAATTTGAAGGTCCTCCCTGACCCTTGGTAGGCCTAAGTGATCATGTGGAGCCCACTGTGGGAGAAGCTTGCCAAACTGGAGGAGCAGGAATTGTGAGTGAGACAGGGCTGGGAGAGAGAGAACAAGTAGAGCAGAGCAGAAAGGGAGTGATTTTGCCTAATGGAACTTGTTTTGTAGGGAGGCCTAACAGAGGGAAGGCTTGGGATGTTGGTGCTGCCTGGATTGGTGATGGGCATGGACTTTGTCTTTAAAAGAATGCTGGGGATGTTGGTGCTCCCTGCATTGGCAATGTGTATAGACTTCTTTGTTACTATGATGGATTTGGCTTTCAGGTGTTTGAATAAATGTCTTGGTTTCATCTTCAAGGAAGAGAGTCTATCATATCTTGTATTCAAACATGGGAATATGCCTACATATTCATAGCAGCTGCTGTGGGTGTCATATTGGTGATATACCATTCCTCATACTCAGTTCATTGTTGGTAATATGTTGCAACCTATTTATGCACCCATTAATCTTCGAGTCATTAGCTTTGGCTCTTTGTAACCATGGCATTTTGTGGTTCATAGTCATAGACCATCACCAGAAGAAATTTTAAAATATTTTTGTTTGTATTAGGGAGCAGTGAGATTATTTAAATCCTTATACAACTTTCAGCATGCCCATTAATCAATGTGGCTCCAATTTAGGGTTGGTCATATCCTTATTTGGGGGGGGGGCAGGGAGGCAGGGCAATTGGGGTTAAGCGACTTGCCCAAGGCCACACAGCTATCAAGTGTTAAAAGTCTGAAGGAAGATTTGAGCTCAGGTCCTCCTGACTCCAGGGCTGGTGCTCTATTCACTGCGCCACCTAGCTGTCCCAGGTTGGTCATATTCTTGACCTCACAATCACCTATAACTATACTTTCTACCTCCATGATCTGGAAATTCTTCTCTCTGACCACAATCCCCATCCTTCAAATGCCCCTGTGCTATGATCCACTTCTTTGTCTTTACAATTACTTTCAGCACCTTCATCCCTTCCTGCTCCCTCAGTTCATTATCCCTGTTCTGGTCTTGCTCTACTCCTTTTACAATCGTTACCCTAAGATTGAAAAATCTTCAATATTCCATAAGCTACACTTTCTACTTCATGTTTATCTTTGTATACCCAGCATCTAGTATATCTTCAGTGCCTATAAAATACTTGTTGATTGACTGATTGATGTCTTTGTATCCCTAGCCATTGTCACAATGCCTTGCACATAGGAAACATAATAAATATTTGTTGAATTGAATTAAATAGCAACTTTCTCATCATTAAAAAATCATTTTAATAATGAAATACTACCATGTTAGATCCATAACTGATGAAAATATGACAAATCAGGTTTTCACAAATTCTTGTTCAAGAAAATTTGTAAATCTTGACACTAGCCAAATATTTATTGGGATGAAGAAATAATTTTCCTCTCCACATTCCCTAGGGTAGAAACATGCAATTCTTCAGTGTCCAACCAAAGGTCAATCCCTTATATGTTAGAACTTCCCTGAGTAAGATCAAGAGGTGCAGAATAGTCTTCCTCATGAAGGGTAACTGCTTTTATTGTAATAATCAACCTCAATTAAAAGTTACAGAGGTAATATAAACTAGATTATGAACTCAACAGGAAGTAGGGTTCTTGTTTTACCCATATTCTACATGTTTCCCTTACCTTCATGCCAAAAGCCCTCTGGGCATTCAACAAATATTAATTAAAATCTGACTTCCAGGAAAATTAAAAATAAACCTTGGGACAACTTAGGACCTTAGAAGCTTCTGGACTTTGCTTCCATTCTTATAGACTTTTCTACACATCCAACTTTGTATGGATTTGAATTATGTGGCAAGAAGTGGGAAAATGCCCTAAAAATGTTCAGTGGTTCAAAAACTGGCTAAGGAGCAAAGCTGCTGAAAATGTTTGTGGTCCTTTTGGAAACTGTTCATGAGGTTGATTTATGCAGTGTACAATGATAAAATTAGTGCTCTTTGTCTAGAGTTAATAGTGGTTTGATGGCATTAAACTCAGAAAATGTCAAACCAAGCAGGAGCTGTTTCAAAATACAAATTCATGAAAGAAGGTAATAAATTTCCTTCCATAATGACAGAATAAAATTCAGAAAAGACTCTCAAGTTACTATCTTTAACTAATTAATCATACATAGAACATGACATGAAGCAAATTGAAAACTAGAAAGAAGTGTTCTGATATTTTAAATTTGCCATGGCTTACTCTTTTTAAATTTTTTAAGTTTTATTAATGCCTTTTTAATTTCCCATTCTGAATATTTCCCTCACCATCCCTTATATTGGCCCTCATTAAGCCTCCCATTACAGGAAGCCTTTCCCAGCCCCTCTAAATTTTAATGCCTTCCCTCATTTAATTATTTCCTACTTATCCTGTATATAGTTTGTATATAATTGTTTGCTTATTGTCTCTCCTATCAGATTATAAGTGTCTTGAGGCCAGAGACTATCTTTTAATTCTTTTTGTATCCCCAGAACTTAACAAAATGCCTAGTAAATGTTTATTGACTAACCAGCCTTATTACAAAGAATTTTTATAAATTTATCAGAATGAACTGCCCCATCAAACATGTTTTACAATATATGCAACATTCTATAACCCCATGCCCATAAACTCTACTTCTCCAACAAAAAGAGGAAAGACATTCTCTTGTCTCTTTTCTGAGGTCAAATTTAGTCCTTATAATTACACAGCATTGCATAGTATTAAACTTTGTGTCACTGTTCTTTCCTTCTATATAGCAGTACTGCAATTCATATTACTTGCTGGTTGTGACCATTTTACAATAGCTCATATGTCTTCCCAAATTTCTCTGGATTCCTTATTTTTAAATTTCTTAAGTCATAATACTTTATTAGATTCATCTGCCACCATTTATTTAACTATTCCACAATCAATGGGCAACCATTCTGCTTCCAGTTCTTTGCTTTCACAAAAAGTGATACACATCTCACTCTTTATGAACTGGATACATATGTATGTGAAGAGTTTACATATCGCATACATACTGACATACATATCCTTCTCTTTTTAGCTGAGGTAGCTAGGTGGCACAATGAATACTGCACTTGACTTAGAGTCAGTAACACCTGAGTTCAAATCTCATCTCAGAAACTTACTGGCTGTGTGACTTTGGGCAAGTTGCTTAATTTCTGTTTCAATTTCTTCAACTGTAAAATGGGGATAATGACAGCAACTACCTCCCAGGATTGCTTTGAGGATAAAATGAGTTAATATTTGCAAGTTGGTTAATATTTATAAAAATAGATTAATATTTGCAGAACCTTAAAGCGCTATGTAAATATTATCCACTATTATTATTATATGCAGTCAAGAACTAATTAGTGGGAATAATGAATCCCAAGAAGTGGTCACATATATTTGAACACTATTCAAAGTTATAACTATGTAAAATATGGTGATTCATTCTAGCCCAAATGAAACACGTGTGTAAATATAAATAACGTGAATTTCCATGGGATTCATTATTCGTAGTAATTGGGACTTTTGCCATGCCAGTGGAAGCAAAAATAATAGCCACCTACACTTTAGTAATTGTATTGACTAAACAAGAATTATTACTTCCTTCATTTTGTGGCTGGGGAGTCATTAAAAAGCATAGTAAAAAAAATCAAATCCAGATGACACTAGAAGAGATATTCTAATTTCTCTGCTGTTCTTTACTCATTTGAAAGAAATATCTTCATAGTGGATCCATAAGGCATTAACACACTGATCCTTCTGTACTATGGGCCTTGTATGACACAGACTCCATCAACTCAATTATAATGGCAAGAAACCATTTGGTCCATAATTTCTAGCAGAAATTAACTTATGATGAAAATGAATTAAGATAGACTCAAATCCAAAATATGTTCTAGTTAGCCTTGTAAATCTTCAGTTAAATCTTGACAGAAATAGTAAGAATTGAGGCAAATTGTTAAGTTGGTATTTTGGTGCTTCACTAATATCAGTTGGTACTGTTGCATATGGAGTGATATACTGAGCAATCAGAGACCTTATCAGTCCTGTTGCCCAGTTCCTCCAACAATCCATTTCAGAGCATCCTTCAGAATAGTAATAATGATAGCCAGCATTTTAATGTTTGCAAAATACTTTACATATGTCAAGTAAATTGACTATAAAAACTTATCATTTAGAGTACAGATCAGTAAATATATTATATATAATACACACATACATATATACATATATGTGTATATATTTTTAATAATTATAAGCCATGAAAGGGGAAATATCATTGGTTCACAAAGAAGGGAAATCTCTATGGGGCAAGGAAAATATGAGCCATTTCTCACAAGAAGTTATAGTATACCAAAGGAACATCGTTATATATTAGGTCCACAAATGATCTATTTCCTTCTAAGGGAAGGGACAAAGACTTTCTAATCAGCTAGTTTGTCACTGGACTTGGGTATGTGAGATAGGGTAGCCATTAGTTATATTTTGACTGTTCTTACACAAGAATGGGACACCAGAAAGCATGATATCAGGTTAACTGATTTGGTTGGTATGGAGGTGGCCTAGTGTGTCCATTGTAGGGTTCTTTTTCCTCATTACTATGTGCTACAGAGGTGCAAGACAACAGATGCAAACATATCAAAGGTATCAAGACAGGAGGCAAAGGTGACGACATTGGCTGGGTTCCTTCACAAAATGATATTTAGGTTCATGGCTGGTGTTTTAACAAGGAACAGCAATATTGGTGGGTAACAGGGCCCAGAATGGACTTTTCCAGTGTTTGAGAAGTGCCTTTCTTAATAATGCAACTAGTCTCCCACTTGGGAGTTGTGAAAGGGGAATCAGGTGATCAGGGTAGAACTTCTAGTACTTGTTGTTAGAGAGTCTTAACATATCTCATTAGTACCAAAAATTATGCAGCCTTTTTCTGTTAAATGGAGACATGTTTGTTGTGGATACCACAAGGCTTTCATATGGCATTAGGTCATGCTTTTCTGTACATAGAGTAATCAGTGCAGATGAGAAAGATAGAGGAAACATCAGGCCACTTAAATCTGGTCACAGTATAAATTATGACTGTCATTTTATCAGTATTACGTTTGGTCATTCCACTGTCACTGCAGACTTCAGAGTGGTGTGGGCAGTAAGAACATGATTAAATCTCTGAAGTCCTATCTTATAATAGCTCTTACCATTTCTTCTGTAAAGCGAGTGACATTGTTGGTTAACAAAATCTAAGATTAAATGTCTTTAAAATATTTTACAAATGTAACAGTATTTGCTTTT
Organism: Petaurus breviceps papuanus; assembly: GCF_028583685.1. Classification (NCBI taxonomy): domain Eukaryota; kingdom Metazoa; phylum Chordata; class Mammalia; order Diprotodontia; family Petauridae; genus Petaurus; species Petaurus breviceps. The sequence goes on along the minus strand of NW_027186523.1, from coordinate 1,408,176 downwards.
GTTTACAAGGAAAATGCTAATCCATTCTAAATATTAACAATTACAAATACTCATTCAAAAGAACAACAATTCCCATTAGAAAAAAATCAGTTTGTATGTTTACAAAAATTCCTCATGGTCAGGGAATAAGTTGATAACTTTTTTCAATAAAGGAAAGACTTACTAGGGACAAAAAAAAATGTGCTTGATTACATTAAGAGTGTAAACTACAAAAACAATCCATTTAAAATAAAAGAAATCAGATTGGGAAAATGTTCATGGCAAATATGATGAATAAAATCTAGGCATCTAAAATATAAAAGAAAGTATTAAAAATCACAATAGTAACTCCCAGAACATAAGAGATAAGTGATCAAAATATATATAAACAGACAATTTTCAAAATAAGAAACACAAATTGCTAAAAAAAAAATCACTTAGAAAAAATGGTTAGCCTAATTGTCATGAGATACAAAATTTAAACACCTTTGACATAGCTCGTGTCTATCAAGCTGACAAAAATTTTAAAAAGCTATGATATTCAATGATGATGGGGTTGTAGGGAAATAGATACATCCATTCATTGTTGATAGAATTTCAAACTTGACAACCTTTTTTGAAGAGTAATTTAGAAGTATGTGGTAAATGCTTTGTTGTAATTTTTTTTACCTAATAATTTCATTGTTGGGTATATACTCTGACGATGTTATCCAAAACTAGATAATGAGGAGTTGAGAACGACAGCCAGGTTTCAAGTTCAAGTAGGTGGGGGGGGGGGTGAACCCTAGGAGGGTGGTGATAGTGAGCAAGAGACACAACAGGTATTTTAACTTCTTGTTGCTAATGCTTATTTCTTTCATTTTTTTTTCAATGCCCTAATGCTCTTACTAAGACTTCTAAAATTTTATTAAACAAGACTGGAAGAAAATGAAAATGGCATCTGAGTGGCACAGTGGAGAGAGTGCCAGGCTTGAAGTCAAAAAGACTCATCTTCCTGAATTCAAATCTGGCCTCAGACACTAGCTGTGTGAACCTTGACGAGTCACTTAACCCTGTTTACCTCAGTTTCCTCATCTACAAAGTGACTGGAGAAGGAAATGACATATTTTATTCCAGTATCTGTGCCAAGAAAACCCCAAATAAGGTCACAAAGCATTGGATATGACCGAAAAATAACTGAAGAAAATAAAGAAGAAAATATTTTTTTAATATTTATTTTCAAAAGGAAAACTTCCTGTGCTTTTCCATAATGGTTTCAGATATGTATTTTTATCATATTGTGGAGAGATATTTATGTTCCTATGTTTTTAGTGTTTTAGCATTAATACTCTTATTTATCTAAGGCCTTCTTTGCAGCTAAATATATGATTTTTATTTCTATTCTTTTTGATCAGATTTGTTGAATTGACTGTTTTCCTAGAATTAAAACATACATTTCATTTATAAATCCTGCTTGGATAAATCCTGTTCATAAATCCTTAATGTATAACTTTTTATGTACTGCTTTGTTCTATTTGCATTTCATTTAGTATTTTGATTCAATATTGATTAATAATATTGGTCCATAATTTTCTTTCGCAACATTATTTTTGTTCAATTTAAGTATGAACACAATATTTCCCTTGTAGAAGGTTTGGGTAATCTACCACCTTTCTTTCTATTTTGAAATAGTTCTATTAGTACAGAAGTTATGATTCTTTAAAAGTTTGGCAAAATTTATTTGAGTCCATGTTGGCCCAGTGTGTACTGGCAGCATAGCTCTTTTATGCTCCTTATGATTTCTGCTTCAGAGATTTTTGATTTAAGTAGCCCACATTTTGGTTGTTTTTTTTTAATTCTGTTATCTAGTACTTTTATAGACAATGACAAATTCCTTTCAGGTTTTTAAAACTATTAGCATAGAATAGCATATAGCAATAATTTTCACAATTTATTTTGCCTCCATTGTGATCAGTTGTTTTTGCTGTATCCAACTGAATTTGACTATATTATCTGAATTGTCTTTATCTTTGTCGTTAATTTTTATTATTTAAATACATAAATTAATATTTAATAATGACAATTTAATAATATCTCTTTTCTAATTTTGTGAGTTGGGCTTCTTTTTAAAATTTCAATAGATAAAGTTTTTAAAGAATGATACTTTTATTTAAATTGTTCAATTGTTTTCTTTTTAAATTGTATTGATTTCTTCTATCATCTTAGGGTTTTTTCCCCTTTTTTGTGTTGTTTTTTTCTTTTTTCCTAAATGTTTAAGATACAAACTGGATTTGTTAATTTATTTCTTTTTTTGATTAAATTAAATATTCTGTATTATGAATTGCCTCTGAATATTGTTTTGGCAACGTTCAAAAGATTGTGATAGGTAATATCTGTAATGTCATTGGTTTTGAAGTAATCAGCTATTGCTTTTTATAATTTCATGTGTCATATAGGCATTATTTAATAAGTAATTTTAAAATTTCTATAGATATTATTAGATGCTTTACTGCATTATGATTTTTGCATTAAAAGAATCATCATGTCCAAAACCAAAGAGATGATAAAATACCATCATGAGTATACTGTGTTCAGTTTTCTGCACTACAATTCAGAAAGAACATTAAAGTTATATCATTTCCAGAGAAATTATTTCCTTATAAAATTCATCTCTTTGCAACTTCCATCTACTAATCATAGTTCTTTCCCCAGTAATCAAACAAATCAACTCTGCTCTCACATGATGGTTAAGCAAAAAGATGCCTCCAAAGTGTTCTCTTCTGCAGTCACAATAACCCAATTCTTTCAAGTAATTCCCCCCAAAAAAAACTAAAAAAAGTCACTTCTTTCCCCTTATCATTCATCAACTAACTTACTATTGACACCATCCCTATAGGACTCTGTCACTACTTTGTACTGATAATGTTACCTTTCTGTACAATTTCTGTACACATGTTTTAAAAATCTAATTAGGTAAATGATTTGCTTGTCATAAATACTGGTCTCTTTAGATAGTTCCTCATTTTCTGTCTCTTCATTTTTTTGGTATATCATTGGAATTTCATTCTTGAGAGCATCCTTTGCTTCCATTCAATATAACTGAACAGCCTTTATTAAGCTATTTCAATGTCACAAACCCACTTGTAATTAGATATAGAGTCATAATTCATAAATATCAGCATTTATATAACTTTAGGTAAATATAACTTTACCTTCTTGTATTAAGATATTAATTCACTTTGTTTATTACTCATATTCAGCATTTGCATAAAGAAGTTATGGGTTTTATTGCCTTGAATATTGCCTCCCAGAATTACTCCTAGTCTAAGTTAGTGTGCTTCTTTCTATGCTGCAACTGATAGTCTCTGTGGTATCTGGTTTCATGGATAGTTTAAGTCCTTCTCCTCTATTGTGATATAGGATGTATTTCCTGAACCTGGATTTGAATCCTGCCTCAAATTACTTTTTAGTTGTATCATCACAGGTAATTTACTTCATTTCACAGAGCATCAGTTTCATTATCTATAAATTGGGAATAATAAAAAGTAGACTAGATAAATCAAAGTAGACACATGATTACTGTTAAGAAAAGCATTTTGAAAAGTTTTAAAGAGCTAAATGCAAGTTATTATGATCTTCTAGTTTATAACCTTTCCATCAAACTTATAAGTCTTCATGAAAAGATCATTTTACTGACCTTCATTATATATTTATTATCCCTGGGCATAAGTCCATCCTTTCTGTATCTTACACATTGATTCACAAATTTAAATATCATTTGTAGACATCATCTTGGTCTTTGTATCAACTATTCACTTCATATGTAGAGAGAGACAGAGACAGAGAGACAGGGACAGAGACAGAGACAGAGAGACAAGAAAGTAATTTGCTCTGACAGCATCAAAGATTTAGAGTTGGACAAGACCAAAGAGACCATCTAGTTAAATGGCCTCATTTTACAGATGAGGAAGTTAAGCGACTTGCCCAATATCAAACCATAGTTACAGGCCAAGCTAAAATTTGAACCAAAGTTCTGTCAACTTCAGCAATCTTGAAAATAAGAGAAGTGCTCCTTCTATACTTTTTCATCTTGTCCAGAACTTCATAATCCTAGACAATGTTTTCTATATTCCATCTGTCAACATAGTTTGTTGATTATGAATCACCATAAGTGGGTCATAAAGGCACCAGGTTTGATGACTCAGAAGGTTCTCTGACAGGGTCTGAAGAGATAAACCAAAAAGGTAGCATATGTCACTACTATCCATGTCAAATTAATACTTCAGTGACCTTTAACAGGGAGTTACCAACCTCTGGGACTCATTTTTCCATCTTACTAGATGGATTCTTTTCTCTTGGTACCTGTGTATCCTTATGAACATTTCTTAGAGAATGAGAAGTTACCTCTTCATCAGATGATCCAGTTTCACTCTCTATGTGAAAACCCTCATACTGATTACATAACTAAGAAATCTCATGATCTTTCCCTTCCTTCTCCATGTCTCTTTAAAACCTTTGTGAGAGAAGAGATATTATCTAACTAGAGTCAGTCATGGGCAGAGGTGGGGAGGGAAGGAGTAGAGGGAATGAACATAGTTATGATTGCAACCCATGCAGGTGATGCTAGTTTTTCCTTAAAAGCTATGAAAACTTTCATCAAGATTTGATTTTCAAAATAAATCTATTCTGACAATTCTGAAATGCCACATTGTACCCAACAGAATGGAAAAGATGACAAAAAAATAAAACAACAAATGTTGGAGGGGATTGCAATGGTAATGGGAATTTGAAGATCTTCCCTGTCTCTTAATAAGCCTAAGGGAATTTGAAGACCTCCCCTGCTTTAAAAATAAACCTTGCCCCCTAATAGGCTAAATATAATCACATGGAGCCTGTTGTGGGAGGAGTTTGCTGAAAGGTCGAGCAGAGCCCATAGGAAGCAGGCAGTAAGAACAAGCTAGAAGTTTGGGAGGAGAAGATGCTTCCAAGGGAGACAGATAGGCTTGTGAGTAAATAATGGCCTTGTTTTGGTTTGTGGGAAGGTTAAAGGATGGTGTGTCTCTCTGTGCTGTTGTGGTTTATTAACTTCTTTGCTACTATAATGGAATTGGTTTACTGGTTTGGGGATTTGGTTTTCTGGTGTCTGAATAAATGCTTTGCTTTTGTCTTCTATATGAAGAGTCTGTTATATTTTGTGATCAAGCACTCTGCAGGTATATTTATCGTGACTGTTGGCGCTGTGAATATTGCATTGGTGCTACAGGGATGTGAGGCAATTGGCACATTCATGCATTGCTGAGGATCTTGTAACCATCTTGGAAAGTAATTTGGACTTATACACAAAAACTATACTAAACAATGAATGCATCATAGTTGGGTCTTTGACCCAACTGTAGCACTGCTAAATCTATACCTCAAAGAGAAGAAAAGAGGAAAAGCTCTGCTAATGCAATAAAATTTAGAGTAGCTCTTTATAGTGGCAAAAAAACTGGAAACTAAAGAGATGTTCATCATTTGGGAAATGGCTGAATAAATTGCGATGTCTGAATGGAATGGAATATTATTGTGCCATAAGAAATGAGGAAATCGATTATTTCAAAGAGACATAGAAAGATCCATATAAATGGATGCAGAGTGAATAGAGCAGAACCAAAAAGACAATTTATAGCATAAAATGAACATTAAAAGATGAATCATTTTGAGGACTTGTGTTAACTAATGAAGAATGAAATGAGCAGAATTAGGAAGACAATGTACACAATAACAACTTATAAAAACAAATAACTTTGAAAGTTATTTTGAATCAATGCAACATCCATGGGGGGGGGGGGGAGCAGTGATAAAATATGCCATCCAACTCATGAGAGAGAGGTGATGGTTTGAGATGCAGAATGTGATGTGTGGGTTGTTTCAAATGGTCAATAAAGGTGTTTGTTTTCCTTAATTATGCAAACCCTATATTTGTTAAAAGGAATTTAGGATTTTCCCTCAGTGGAACAGAGGCATGGAAGGTAAGAAAATAGATTTCTTCTAATTGAAAAAAATAAAATTTATGGATTTCTGGTTATATAAAGATATAAAAAGGATCATCCACATGACGTGAGGACCCTTCAAGTCATTTCTCAAACAAACTACTTTCCACACCAACATGGATTGAAACTATGAGTCCACTAATTTTCACATCCCACACTACTGCTTAGTTGAAACTCTAACCTAGGGAACAGGAAAGAGATGATAGCAACTTGCCCATCAGAAGAATGCTGAAACCTCAATGGCTGGAAAGTATTTCATCTCCTCTCTTGGGGGCCTGAAAGGGGGAAATGCCACCTCCTGATACTTTTCCCAAGAGTGTGAATAGCACTTGAGCAAGATGGATTATATATTCTGTCTCCATCTCTGATTAACTCTCTCTCTGTCACTGTCTCTAGCTCATGCTCTATCTAATGCATGCCTATATGCACAAACACATACTGTTCTCTCTCTCTCTCCGTCTCTGTCTCTCTGTCTCTGTCTGTCTTTCTGTCTCTCTCTGTTTCTGACTCTCTCTTTATGTCTCTGTCTCTCTCTGTCTCTGTCTCTCTGTACCTTTCTCTGTGTCTCTCTGTCTCTTTCTCTATGTGTGTGTCTCTGTCTCTGTCTCTCTGTCTCCGTGTCTCTCCCTCTCTCTCCCTGTCTCTGTCTCTGTCTGTCTGTCTCTCTCTGTCTCTGCTTGTCTCTCTATCTCTGTCTCTCTCTATCTCTGTCTCTCTCTGTCTCTATCTCTCTCTGTCTCTGTCTCTCTCTTTCTCTCTGTCTCTATCTCTCTGTCTCTGTCTCTCTCTCTCTTTTCTCCAGTGAGCAGCAGCTCTATTTGCTTTGATAGGGTGGCATAAGAAAGCAACACTGGAAGCATGTACTAAAGATAGGGGAGACATGATCTCTGCCCTCCTCCTTATTATATTCCGTTTAATCTCTTCTCTTCTTTCAAAGAACACTTAATTATGCCTAATAACCTAAGTATAAGGAGGCATTCTTCCAGCCTCTTTCATTTTCTCCTTTGGGATGGAGATTAACCTGCATTTTTACTCATGTAACCGGGGGTCTAGAGCCTATGTGGTCCACCAGTTTGCTCCGATGTTATCTCCATATGAAGGACACTAGGAAACTGCTTCCAGAATCTTGATGATGGGCAAATGAAGTGCCTTAGAGAGAATGAAGCATATATAGACGTTCTGTGATTGATTCCAGTCAGACTATCGTGTGGTTGGAAGGTGTCTTTTTCCTATTGGCTGTGTAGCCAGAACTGTCAGTCTTTAAAAGGTCTGAATCAGCTTTGGTAATCTCAATGTCATTCTTTCATTTACTGTCCTCAGCTTTACTCTGATTGTGTGACAGTGGCTGGTTAGAGTCCATGCTTTAAGGGGAAGAGTTTCAGGGTCTCCCCTCTAAAGTCATATAGCCCATGAGAAAAGCGCATCTTTGTTCCTTTCATTTATTCTTTTCCATTCTAGGTGTAGGGAATGGGGACACCGACCTTTGAAGTTTCAAAGGGCAGGAAAACTAGCTGCAGGGGTCTAAGAGACAGATTCCAAGTCAGGTTTGGCAGTCAGAACAAAATCAATTCCCTAAGAAGTATGGAGCAAAGATCAATCTTTAGGAGTAAACTCTAGTACCCCAGTCCAGCAAAAGAACTCACCTGGCATATGTTTTTGAATGTGAACTTGGTGGGAAGAATGCTCCTTAGGAACTGAACTAAGTTTTGGACATAATCTCTGCCAACACCACTCCTTCCCCCAAGAAAATGCAGCTGTATAGAGGAGATTGTGCCCCTGATAAGTTGAGGAAAGTGTCTGTATGTTTGCTCTTGCTATATCTTTGAGGCAACTACGCCTTTGTAAAAGCCACATGTTGTTAAGCGGTAAAATGGAAACAGAGTGCTAGTTAGTACCCCACTGAAAAAGTAAAACTTGAATAAATGGAGACTGCTTAGACATTAGGTGGCTCATTCAAAATCATAATTCAATGAGTCAACTGTAAATTAGATAAATCCAATTTCCCTCAAGTAGGATTTGTTTTCCCTCCTTTATACGAAAGCAAATTAGACACTGCTAAAAACATTTGGAAGTGTATATATTCAAGTCCATGAAGCTGTCTGGAGTGAAGGAGTCACAAACCAGAGTATAATGCTGATTTGCATGAGGTCACAACACTTTTGCTTGAAGAAATCCCAGAGATGAACTCACATACCTTCTGTAACTGGGGAGACTCAAGCTTGTCCCAGCTGGCAGTAAACTGTTATATATAGGGAATTAATCGTTATTAGGTTACCGCAGGAAATTATCCCTCAGGTTCTTTGGTGCTACCTTAATACCTTAATAGAAATGATTCATTTAAAATCACTGAACAATTTTATCTGCAGTACAAAATAAAGTGGGGAATTGGCTACCATTCAGATGATTTGAGCTGTGTAAATAGACAATTTGAATCTTTTTCATACTAAGACATCTGGAATAGCAGACTACACAGCTGTTCACTCTATACAAAGGATTTTCAATAAATATTTCCAACTGACTTGTTTAATAACTTATTTCTGGAAGTTCACAGATCATAGGATCATAGATTTAGAGTTGGTAGGCTCTCACATTCACCTAGTTGTTAACAGCCTGAATCTTTTTTATCCCAAGACATCTGGAGTAGTTGGCTACACTACTATTCACTCTATACAAAGGTTTTTCCACAAATATCTTCAACTGACATTTGAATAAGTTATTTCTTGAGTATCACAGATCACAAGTGGACTTATCCAGAAAATGCTTTTTTTCATCATAAGATTAGGATCTCTGTCTAAACGCCTTTCTGATTATGGAGGAAGACAAATGTATCTCTAAGTACGGATGTGAAGTAACATTCTCAGATTACAGTATCATAATATTGGAGTTAGAAAGGTTTTTAGAGGTCCATTTGATCCAATTCCTTCACTTACAGCTGTCTCACTGAAGCCTAGTGAGGTTGGGTAACTAGTTTAATGCCAGAGAGGTAGAGGGTGTCAGAGTCAGGATAGAAACCTAGGACCTCTGACTCCAAAACCTATACTCCTTCCATTAAGCTGCACTATATCTAGGACTCTTGTGAAAGCCTTTGAAAATGTGGAGTCCTGCAAAAGCTAAATAAAATTAAGTTTTCTTCATAACTTGGCTCATTCCTAACTATGTTATTTAAAATATACTTTACCACTCACCTACAAAGTCATCTTTTTTTTATTCAAATTGCATTGCCATCACAAGGCCCTAAGAACTCTGTTCCTCAAATGGTTTGATTAAAATTGGTTGTTAAAAGTTAAGATCAGAGTGATTTCTCTTCTCCATACTCATTCCTTGCTTCCATGTATTCTAGCTTTACGGGAGGCTCATTAATAGACCAGCTTGCCCAGTTTGTCATCTGTTTCATTATGCAAAATATATACTTTTCATTTACTTTTCCTGTGTGAAAAATCTGTTAACTTCAACCTGTCATAATGATTTCTTTGGGTTTCTTCTCAACCCCTGAATGGCACAGCTTCTCTAAAATCTCCACTGGGGGTAGAATACTTGGAAACCCTGATGGGCACCAATTTTAATGTAATGATCTTTATGTTCCCATTAAAATAGAAGTTTAATAACTTATAAAGCTGACCACTGGGTAAACCTAATATTGACCTCAAAGGAAAAAGAAAGTTTAAAGCTTTCTGATCATTATTAAAAAAAAACCTATTAGACATGAAAAATAAAGGAAAAGTCCCTAAAATGAAACTTTGGTTCTCATCACTAGTTTTATTATAATTCAATTGAAGAAAGTATGAAAAGTTGATACGTAGTTCTCTCATCTTTTGACTTTCTTAGACAAAGTACAACTGTTTGCATCAGTATAAGCATAAAACGAGCTACCCTTCTTCTGAATCCTAAGAATTACTGTAATAACAATGAAATCTAATAAATGTTCAGGTAATATAGTTAGCTAGTTCATTTACATGTGAATTTATTCCTTTGGAATATGTCTTGAATATTTCAGACTTGGTTCCTTATGGTTGAGGTCTGCCTGGAAGATACATATCAATCTGTATGCCTATGACAATGGCCTCATTTAATGTTTGCTGGTTAAATAAATGAATGAGTGATTACCATAAAGCATCTGAGTACATCAACCTGGACACTCTTACTTAAACCTGCCTCAATAATGTTTTATGTCTAATACAACTTAAATAGGATTTAGTTTTTCATAACACATAAAGGAAAATGTGTATTTAAAATTAATACCCCCCAAAATTGTGATTACTAGGAGAATACATACTTTTTTTATAAGTAGTAGGTGTGAAAACCATTCCTTCTTTGCCAAACTCTTCCACATATGTCTATACTCTAGGTAGCAGCCACCATATGGGGGAAAATGCACTCCTTTCTAAACCTGATTTTGTATCTCTAAGTTTCAGCCTGACTTTCTATTCACTGCCAGAAAGAAGTGACTATATAATTTGGCACTCTGTGAATGAACAATTTAAGATTCAGCTCTGTATATCTGCATGTCTCTGTAGCGAGAAGAATTCCCACTCAAGAAAGTCCCTTGAGGAATTAGAAATGGTACACTGGACTCTTAATTAGCAACTCAACCAAATCAGCTTTTCCATCATATTTTGAGGAATGAGAGGGAAAATGGATTATGACTTCTGTAGCCCTTTTGTCTCACGACTGATAATACTTAATAGTCTCTGTCTCTGCTACTGGTGTACTTCCTTCTTCACTTGCTCCACTCTTATTGTCTTCTCTCTTCTCTCAGCCCTCCAAAGTGGTGCCCACAGGCCTCCCTGGGGACTAAAAATATTCAAAAAGTACACCTCAGATTTCCTCTAGCCAATGATAACAGCACTTTCAACAAAACTCACAGCTCAAATAACAAGATGTGCCTCAAGAATTCCCTCCTCTGGTTCCATCCCCTTTTCATAATTCAACTGCTTCTATTTATGAATGGGTTTTGTGCCTCCCCACAAAAGTGATATACTGTCACTTCTTGACTGAACTGTCATGGGCTTCATTCTAATTGCCAGACTCTGTTCCTTAGTAAGGTCACTGAAAATTTACTCTAATATTTCTTTTCTTCTTGTTCCACTACAAGAAGATTATCAACGGACAATATTTAATTATTTCTGGCTGGAAGGGTATCCCATTTTATTGACATTAATTCTTACCTAAATCACTCAGCAACAAGAATTGAGTTTCACCCAAGTAAAACTATCTGAAGCAATCCTGGAAGTCTCCCTGTAATTCTCTTGTTGTTAATATTAATACCCAAACTAAGAACTTTGGCTCTTTGCAACCAGTTACAACCTCAAGAAATAGTACAAGGCTTCCCAGTAAAGGGGAAAGTATATGTAATTTGAATTTAAGTACTGTATGTTATTTGAGGGTCATGCTAGCAGGGTGGAAAGAAAATTCAACTTAATTCAGAAAGGTTTGAAAGCTGGTCAAGGTTAAGTCCAGGTCCCATACAGTACCTCAAAATAGCAGTAGATGCATCAAAAAAAAAAAGAATAACAGAGAGAAAGAGAGAGAGAGATCTTCATAGAGAAACTCTTGCAAAAAAAAGAGAGTAAATTGCAATAAAGTTGTGAATAAGGGGTGGCCAGGTGGTGCAGTGAGTAAGAGCACCAGCCCTGGCATCAGGAGACCCAGGATCGGTTCCGAACTCAGATACCTGGCACCCACACAAAATAACTGGCCATGTAACCTTGAGCAAGTTACTTAACTCCAACTGCTTTAAAAAAAATAAATAAAATTGTGAATAAAGAAAAAAGAGATCTCAATACAATGAATATGAAAAATTAAGGGCTAGAATGCATATTCAAAGAAATAACATTAAAAAATGTCTTGGATACATTAGAAACAGAAGGTAAACTACCAGTCAAAAAAACTGATACAACATCAACAGAGAGAAAATCTAAGTTTAACTCATACAGAAATAGTCACCAAGTTCAAAAATACTAATATTAAACCGAGTCTTATAAGTAGCAGGAAGGAATTCACAAACAAAAGAATTCCCATTCAAATCACTCAGGATTATTCATCAATGTTGAAAAATCAAAATGTGACAGTGGAACACAGTATACCAAAAAGGAAAAAAAAACAAGAAAACAAAAACTGGTGCACCCTAGAAAAGCATAATCTACAAAGCTAGGTATATTTCTTCATGAGAAAAAGTAATCTTCAGTAAACATGGACTTTAATCCATTCTTCTAAAAAATGAATGAGATACAGCCTTTGGCATGCATATATATTCAACACAAAAAATTAAAGAAAAGAAACTTAGCAAGGTAAACAAACCTACCTGGCATGAAATAAGAGATGATAATGTTTAGATGCTATCAGAAGAAGAAACAACATGAGAAACAAAAAGGCCTGCCTTGACTAAAGGTCAGTTAGAGCACAGATCTCCAAAATCAGGTAGTGTGATTGAGGAAATGATTCAAGACAACCCACAGATATGTGGAAAGAAAATAGTATAATTTCTATTTTTCAATCTCAAAAAATAAAGCTGGATTAATATTTAGTATAGAGATTGATATGAGCTCTCCTTTCAGTCTTTATTTAAGACAAAGCCTCGAGTATCACATTAGTCCTCTCAGATGCAAAAAATTGAAAGTGGAATGTAATATTTATGTAATTTCTCAGTAACTTGCAGGAAGACCGAGCATGCTCAGAAGTTGGGTCAGTTTGGGGCTTTAAGCGGGGAGCCATTACCCTTTACTCACTTGGCCACATGGACAGTACAAGTAAATTAACCATGTTACCCAAGACCCTAACTAATCAGGAGATAATGACTGTCCTACCTCATATGTACCTGATCCCTGCCTTGGACCCATACTTCAGGACGCTCCTGTTTCTCCTCATTCCTGTTTCTACTCATACCTCCCCAGTGCAGCAGTAGGATGCTGGGTCTACATGGGTGCACTGGCCAGGGAGGGTCTGAACCAGGCTGGGTTAGCTCCATGTGTAGCTCTATGCAATTTAATCCATGAAGCCCCTGTGAAAGAGGTATGGTTAGCTTTATGGCTAGGAAGGATAAACTAGAAGTTGACTTACAGGAGGAAAGTACTAATAAGTTGTATAAAAAAGGAAGGGATATTAAAGTTCTGGATGCGAGTTGAACTGTGATACTCATGCTTTTCCTCTTCTCATCCCCTCCCCATCCCTCTTCTCTAACCTCCACTTTATTCACTCATAAAAATCTTTGCCTGATTATAAATTTTGGCTTGGTGGAGTTTTATAATAGGAAGGGCATCCTAAAGTAGTTATTTTCTATTCCCACTGGGAACTATAGGGGTCTCTTTAGGGGATGAGGAAGAGTAATGGGAGAGAGATTAACACTGATGGAGTGAAAGGTGTAAAAATCAGAAAGTAGAAACTAGATGAAACAGAATTTCAATATTTTTTATTTTCTGACCCTGTTGCTGCCATCTCTTTTAAGACTAACCTTGAAATACAAAGCAGAAACTGTTGAGTGCTTGCACAGATATTTGTGCAGTTGTGGGCTACACATAATAGGGAAGGGGATAAAGACTGGCAGCTCAATTCAACAAGCACTTACTAAGAATGTAGTATGTGCTAGGCACGGCAGATACAAATACAAAAACAAAGCCATGAGTGCCCTCAAGGAGCTTACATATTTAAAATCTGTACAAAATAAATATAAGATAATAGGGCAGGGGATGGTAATGATATGAAAGAGAATACCAGTGAGATAATCAACCATAATTTATGGTATATAACTACAGCAGTCTTTATAGGAAAATGTTTATCTCTAAACACCTTAACAAAAGAGAAATAGGGAGGACTAATGAATTGAGCAGGTAAACTTTAAAAGAGACAGTCAATAAATTAATAATCCCAAAACAAGCACCAAAGACAAAAATGGCAGGTAAAATGAAAAAGAAAAAACAATTAAATTTATGAAACTGGCTTTTTAAATGTTTTAAATGTATCAAAATGTCTTAGATAATTTGATTTTTTTTAAGTATTTAATACTAGAAGTTAGCAAAACCTTCAAGTCATCTTCCCTGGGTTATTACCTCTTCTCTATCCCATTTTGTATCATATCCAATACTTCTTCCTCAATCCTCTCCCCTATTCACTGGCCATAAGCCATGTCACTTCCCCTCCTATTACTACTCAGAGGCTAGAAGGTAGCAAAGCTGAACAGTAAAAATCACCCTAGCTTGTCACCAAGCACCATGCAGTGACCCAGAAAACCATGAGTCAGCATCTCCATTACATTTGTATTGATTGTCCAGAAAGATATTTAGCTTCACTGCAGTTACCATCTTCAGTATGACAATCAAATGCACTGACATCATTTCTTCTATGCCAAATCAGAACAAACTCTACTTATACATTTTGTCTCTTTTTTTACCTGAATATAATCCTCAAAGAATTTAACTATCATTTTCAATTTCATTTGAAAATGTTTATTCTTTCTTCCTCAGAAGTTGGAGATACATACAGACTGTGACAAACCAAGAGAAGCAACAAATCCCCCCTGGGGCAGCTTTACTCTAATAATGAAGTAGAGCAGGTAATTAAAACAGGCTGACTGTGTGTGTTTAATATTCCTAATTTAGCTAGAAGGCAATGTTATTTAAAATAAATGCTTGTCAATATGCCAACTTTATAATAATTCTGATGCTGATTCTCTCCCTTTATAAAAACTGACTTGACACTAGCTATTTTTGTGAGCACTTGGATTAAATAGAGTATTTGACAAAACATAAGTGTATTCATAATGGAAACATTTCCCAGTAATTTATTAATTATATTTAAAATTGAATCACATCCATTTAGTGCTTTTCTTGTCACAGTAGACCATTTTGCACAGACAAATTTACTGACATAAAGTCACTGTGATCTTACATAAAGAAATGAGGATGTCAAAAATACCCTAAAATTGCAAATGATAAAATAGGCACTGTCTGGAAATGAGAATGCTGTTACCAAAAGTGCCTCATCACTTAGCCAGAGAAAGCTGATGGTGTCTATTTTCTAATGACTTTGGTGTGATCGACGGCAATGTCCAAATACTGGAAGAGCCAGCACCCTTCTAGGGAAAGGCCTTTTCCCCAACATCCAATGCTTCCCGTAGATTTGTTTTACCAAGAGAAGGAAACTTCATTTAGCCTCAGATTGAGACTAAATTCCGTGACTGGGAATACTTCTAGGGATAGGTTCACAAAAGACTGTAGATATTACAAGCCTAGCCAGTGTTTACCTTGTGACAGAAACATGAATCTGAGTAATCAGACTTCCTCTTTAGTCAGTCAGTCAATCAGTCATCAAGCATTTATTAAGGGCTCACAATGGACCAGGCACCACCAGTGTGAGGAGACAAAGGGAAAGAAAGGTCCTGCCCTCAAAGAGCTAACATTTTAATGAGGAAGGCAATATGCAAACAACTTTGTAGATCGATGGACAGATAATGGTATCTGTCCTTGACCATGATATCAGGAAGGTGATACCATGACTTGCAAGTGAATTGGATTTCAGTGAGGGAGGGCTGTACAAAGTCACCAGCCTTACTTTCTCCTTCAAAGCCATCTGGTTCCAGTGGCAAGATACAGATAAGGACAACTGGAGATGGCCCCAGAGGCAGTGGGAGACCATGGTCTTTTTTTTTTAAGCAATTGTGGTTAAGTAACTTGCTCAAGGTTACATGGGTGCTCAAGGTTACAAGGTTACACACAACCTCTGGGTGTGGTGCTGAGTATCTGAGCCCAGATTTGATCCCCAGGTCATCCCGACACTGGAGCCAGTGCTCTTACTCACTGAGCCACCTGGCCACCCCTAAGCAATTGAGGTTAAGTAACTTGTTCAAGGTTACACGGCCAGGTGTTTATGGGTGGGTGATAAGTGTCTGAGCCCGAATTCGATCCCCAGGTCATCCTGACACTGGAGCCAGTGCTCTTACTTGCTGTGCTACCTGGCTGCCTCAAGACCATGGTCTTTTTAAGCTAAGGTCTTTCCCAGGTCTCAATTTGACTGAGGTAATGACCATTCAGTGATAAAGGCTAGATAAGAAATGAGGCAAAGAATGGCCCCTTTTACCTAGTTTAAATATATATATATATATATATATACATATAAATATATATATATATATAGAGAAGGAAGGAAGGAAGGAAGGAAGGAAGGAAGGAAGGAAGGAAGGAAGGAAGGAAGGAAGGAAAGAGGTAGTCTTAAGAAGAAGGTAATAGCAGTGAGAGAGTGAGAGGAATTGGGAAAGTGCTCCTGCAGAATCTGGAAATCAAATTGAGTCTAAAAGGAAGCCAGGAGGCAGAGATGTGGACAGAGAGTATTCAAGATAGGGGGACAGGCACTTAAAAACAGTCAGGAGATTTGAGGGACAGCAAGAAGTTCAGCGTTACTGGAGAGACCACATGAAAAGGAGCAAAGTGTAAGAAGACTGAAATGGTAGGAAGGGGCTATGCTGTGAAGGGCTTTAAAATTCAAAAGAGGATTTTATACTTTATCTTGGAAGGGGGAAAAAGGAGCAAGCATTTGTTAATTGCCTACTATGTGCCAGGCACCTGACAATTACTCTCATTTGATCCACACAATGGCTCTAGGAAGTAGGTGCTATTATTATCCCCATTTTTGAAGGGACTGAGGCAGACAGAGATTGTGATTTGCCCAAGGTCAAAGAGGTATTTAAGTGTCTGAGGTCTAAAATTGCAGAGCTGGAGGGGCTTTAGAGACTATCTCATCCAAAAGTGATATAATTTTGGAGCTGGAAAGGACCTTAAAGTTAATACATTTGCTACTAGAAGAGAATTTCAAAATCATCTAGCTTAGACATTTTAACAAGGGGTCCATGAACTTCTTTCCCCCTAATAATGAGATAACTATATTTCTTTTTTTTTAAGCAATCAGGGTTAAGTAACTTGCTCAAGGTTACATGGCCAGTTATTTCTGGGTGTGGTACTAAGTATCTGAGCCCGGATTTGATCCCCAGGTCATCCCGACACTGGGGCCAGTGCTTGCTGAGCCACCTGGCCACCCCTAAGCAATTAGGTTTAAGTAACTTGCTCAAGGTTACACAGCCAGGTGTTTCTGAGTGGGTGCTAAGTGTCTGAGCCCGGATTTGATCCCTAGGTCATCCCAACACTGGAGCCAGTGCTCTTACTCGCTGTGCTACCTGGCTGCCCCAATAACTATATTTCAATATAATTAGTTTTCTTTGTAATCCTATTTTTTTATTTTGTTCATTTACAAACATTATTCTAAGGAGGGATCCCTCTATAGGCTTCATCACACAGTCAAGTGGTCCATGACACCAAAAGTGTTAAGAACCCCTAATCCAGATCAAAGCACTCTTTCCACAGGTGAGAAAATAGAAGTGCAAAAATAATTGACTTGCCCAAGGTCACAATGTGATAAGTTACTGATTTAAACACTGCTCCTCCAGATCTAGAATGAGTCCTCCTTACAATGCATCATATTGTCTCTTCTAACTTTCTCATTTTTGAGTTGAGAGATCTGAGGATTATGGAACCTAAGTGATTGGCTCAAGGTTTAAGACTAGACAGTGAGTCTACTGACTTCCAGGGCAAGAACCTTTCCTACAAAGCAGAGCTGAAGCATGTTTCCTGCCCTCAAGCAACTTATAGACTATTTCTAGGAATGAACATTTCTACATGAAAAGATTACATGAAAAAGGCTATAAATGGCAAGTGTTTAAAATGTCAAACAATTAATAATGCTACAGTCTGTTTCCCTAATCAAAAAATTCACTTTATCTCTTGTTAATTACTACAACAAAAAGTATTGTAATTAATTTCTTGGTATATATTGAACCTTTTTTTCTCTGACCCCCTTGGGAGTATAGGAATATACCTAATAGAGGGATCCATAAGTCAGATGGATCCATGAACCATTTGACTCAATTCTTCATGTACCTTAGACATAGGCATTTATCAGTGGTATTTTATGCAAACAAACATACCACTTGATGGATTTTCTTCTTATTTTGTCTTTAGTGACTGTGCTTACAAAAGCTTTTAAATTTTACATAATAAAAATCATATGTTTTAATCATATCTATCTCATTTGGTTAAGAATTCTTCCCCTAGGGGCAGCCAGGTAGCATAGCAAGTAAGAGCACCGGCTCCAGCGTCAGGATGACCTGGGGATCAAATCTGGGCTCAGATACTTAGCACCACACCCAGAAATAACTGGCCATGTAATCTTGAGCAAGTTACTTAACCCCAATTGCTAAAAAAAAAAAAAAATCCTTCCCCTAAGGGTGGCCAGGTGGTACAGTGAGTAAGAGCACTGGTCCTGGTGTGGGGAAACCCGGGATAGGTTCCAGCTTCAGATACTTGGCACCCACACAAAATAACTGGCTGTGTAACCTTGAGCAAGTTACTTAACCCCAATTGCCTTAAGAAAAAAAAATTCTTCCCCTGGGGATACTTATAAAAGTTATTTTCTTTCATTCTCTAATTTTTGTTTAAGATATGATGCTTTATTTGACATTTTATATCCATCTGAAGATTATATGGTGTATGGTATGTATGCTACATGTGTAAAATGCTAGTCTAAACCCAATTTCTGCCAAACTACTTTCTGAACTTCTTAGCAGTTCTTGTCAAATAAAGAGCCCTTCTAATAATTTTTGTTCTTTCTTTTATCATTAATACTGATCTTGTATTTTAATTGCTTCTAGCTCTAAATGTAATCTATTTCACAGACCTGCTTTTCTGGGGTTTTTTTTGCCAATATCAGATCATTTTTATGATTACTTCCTTTTAATATAGTTTGAGGTCTAGAGATGGTGTGCTCCTCTCATGCTTACATTTTTTCCATTATTTCCCTTGATATTCTAGACTTTTTAACCTTAAAAATTAATTTTGATATTAAGATAATATCTCAAGGTGAAGTATAATAGCCTTATTAACTTGATATGTATAGCACTAAATATGTAAATTAAATTTAAGTTAGCACCATCATTTTTGTTCTATTAAAACAGCCTAACTATGAGCACTGAATACCTCTCCAGTTATCTTAGCCTTCCTTTATTTCCATAAAGAATGTTTTGAGAATTTTTAGTATATATTTTAATTATTTGTTTTTAAGTATATTTTATTTTTAGTATATATTTTATTTATTTTTTAAAATATTTAATGAAATTTACTTATAAACTCATATGTCCCAGGGTTCTCCTCCCTCACCCTCTGTTTCTAGTGATGAATTTATGGCTTGGTTAGTTGTTTTGTTTTGTTTTTTTCTGAAACTGAGTTACTTAGGATCTCTATTACTTATTTTATTTATTTTATATTTTATAAATACTCATGAACTTCCTTTGAATTCTTGATTTTGCTGGCATATAACTGCACATAGTCTTACTACCTAATGTTAAGAGAACTAAAGAAAGAGGAAGAGACCGCAGAAGTGGCCAGCCCAGGAATCTGACTCTCAAAGTCTACTGCTTTAAACAAATCTGAGAAAAAATGTAGTGTAGAGCCAGATCCCAGTAATGGCTGCCACCTCTAGTAATCTTACCATTCTATTACAATCTTAAAATTAGTTCAATGCCATTCTTTACTTCTTTCCCAAGGCCAATACACCTACACAGACTAGAGACTCAAATCCACTGTAAGGATGGGGCTTCATGTGATTAGCACCCTCCTTTAAAAGTAATTATCTTTGCACACTTTTAAATTTGAATAAAACAATCAGAATCAAGTATCAACAATACCTCCTTGAATCAATCACAGCCAGTATATGAGAGACTGAGTCACTCCCTAAGGAATATATACAAAGGAAAGAAGGAATCCCCAAACCAAAGGGAGAGATTTTGGATGTCTGGATTCAAGAGGATGGAACAAGCCCTGCCATTCAAAAACACTACTTAAGAGCAAAGGGAGAACTGAGCTGTAGCAGAGGAGGGTGATATTAAGGAAAGTCATCAGCAGTCCAGGCATCTCAGAACAAAAGACCCAAGTTGAGGAAAAATTTTTTTTTTAATTTTTAAAAACTGTCCCTTTCCCTCAACTTCCCCTCCTGGTTCCAGTCTTTCAACAAGCATTATAATACAGTCCTCTGTTTTGTTACCCTAATGTTTCCAATAAACTGAATTTTGCCTCAGTCACCAGGGGGGTGAGAGGTTAACTAGACAGAGAACACAATCCATGTTTAAATGTTCAGAATTTTCCTAATTGGGAGCTCTGAGTGATTGTAACTGAACTCAACACTATTTATCTAAAATAAACTTCCTGAAGTTGAAACGGACAGAACTACATTGACCTTAAGGGTCATTACATTACCTCTAGGCTTAAAATAAGTTAAGCATTGTAATAGGGAATTACACTAGGAATTCTCCATTCTCCCAGGAACAAACATACATAAGGAAAGATTTTCCAGAGCTAGGCCCAAAAGAAAGGTTTCTAAGAAATACACACTTACTCCAGAACCAGAAAATAGGATACAAAATATCAAAATTGAGGGTGTAGAATTCTTCAAGCCAAGTGGTCCTATAAGCATCCCACCCAAACAGTGAACCATTCAGCATTTCATATAACAATACTCTGTCTCGCCAAAACTGAGATAAGCAAGCAGAATAAGATGATCATAGCTCCCTAAGCTAGCCCTTATCCGCAAGAGAACATCTGCTGATGAGAACCCACCCACCTGGTCTATTACAACTGTTTCTCTTTCACATTTGTGCTTTCCAACTTTCTCCATTCCAGCATGTAGGCAGCTGACTCCCTCTAATAAAACACGCACAGTGGGTGTGGTCTTCACTGAGAACACATGGCTATGTTTACTACCTGACAAATGCCTGAATCAAGAGATATTTTCCTGCTGCCAGCTGTGCATCATTTATTCAGGAAAGGATCCCAGACTTATCTGTCTGGGATGATCAACGTGCAGTTATACCCAAAGACAGAGAGATGAAGGAAGTGATCTCTATTGTCTTTCCAATACCTGTGATTTTAATGACCTGGAAATCGGCAAAATGGTTCGGTGATAAAAACATAAGTTCCGGGGGGCAGGGGAGAGGGGTGTGTGGGAAACTGGGCTAAAAGTTGACAGATCAAATATGTGGCTAGTTGGAAAAAGCTTGGGTTTCCTCCCAGGTTTCTGACACTACTGAGTCTTGTAACAAAGAGCAGGTGGATTTCTTTAGCTCAATTGTTCCCTTTAACTACTCCTTAGGTTTAAGAGTTCTTTGTACAATAGTTTTCTCAAGGACTTGCTTCCAAGTTTGAGTATTTTATTTTGTTTTGATTTTGGCCCAGGTTTGTGATTTAATTGGTGTAGGGAACTCCTCAGGGTAGAAATATTTTCATTCCATTCCCTGCCCCATCCCACATTCAAATTGATAATTCATCTGCACTGCACAGTCACAGACAGTAAGTACTTGGGACACTTAGAGATTAAATGATTTGCCCATGATAGTACAAGTATGTGTCACAGATGGGACTTGAACCCAAGTTAAGTGGAAACTAAGCAAACAATATAAATAATTACAAAATGTATTTGATATTTAAACAGATTAGATGATAAAGCACTAATATTTTATAATCAGTAATTAATAGACCCAACTAAAAATTTAAAGGGCAGAAATTCAGTTGTGTTTTCATTTAACGTCCCAGTATATATTTGAAGTGAATAACATCAAATAGTATAGGAAACCAGATTAAATCCTCCAAGCACCATCACCACTATGTATTTTCAGACTGAACTGCACTCACTGTAAAATGGTGAACTCAACTGAGTGAAACACATGCCAAAAAGAAGCATGGAATTTTCACCTGAGCCAGTCCTTTACTCAGAGGTTAGCATATAATTCCATATCCACCAATAAAACAGACTTTTAAAGCCTAATTAGAAAGGTAATTTGGGAGCCAAGTGAAAAGGAAGGAGGACTTGATGGACCTTGGTTTTCAATCACAGTAACAGATCACAGAGCAACAAGGTAAACAAGAGCTACCCACATCTCTCATTTCCCACAATACAGCTGTCAGTACCATGACTTCCCTTCTTTCACCTCAGCCTCTGGATCCAGCCCCATTCTTCCTCCCCATCCTGGTCACAGGATCATAGACAACAGACTCAAAACTGGAAGAGATCTCAGAGGCCATCTATCCAAAGCCCTCGTTGTACTGACGAGGAACTGAGTCCCAGAACTCATGCAGGTCACAAGTGTCAGAGGCAGAACGTGAACCTAGTTCCTCAGACTCCAAATCCAGGGTTCTTTCTATTGTATCACACTGAAGCCCACCTCCTCAGCCAAAATTGTTCATTCTGTTTCCCATCTTGGTCAGAGTTGCATTTCAATTGAATTCAATACATAATAGCTAACATTTATATAGTACTTTAAAGTATGCAAACACTTAAAAAAATATCTCATTTTATCCACACAATAACCCTAGGAGGCACATGTTATTATTATCATCATTTAACAGATAAGGAAGCTAAAGAACACTGAAGTTATGTGACTGGTCCAGGCTCACATAGGTAGGAAGGCCACCTTTGAACTCAGGTCTTTCCTGACTCCAGGCCCAGCACTTTATCCACTAGGCCACCTAGCTGCTGCCAAATGGTAACTGTGTGTTTGCTGTGGGGTGTGAGATGAAGGGTAGAGGCTGCTTATGAATCATCCCTAGAGTTATATATGATAAAAACTGACTGATATTCTGTACTAGAGGATTTTACTGTCTAAAATGGAAGCTCTATCTTCCAACTATAGCATTTTCTTTCCTGAACTCTCTCCCAGTGTTTCTCTCCTCTTTCCCAGGCCCACTTTACCACCCCACCCCCATCCCACACACACTCCCACACCCCAACCCCCACATTTTACTGCTGACAGAGAAGTCTATGGGTTTTTTCCCTTTGTTAAGGCTAGCAAAAACTTTTAGAGCCACGCTTCTCTCTCTAGACTCTGCCACCAAAGCTTTGATTTCCTTCCCCCTCTATCCCTGCAGACACCTTCTCCCATTGCTGAGTTCCTCCTAGAATCTCAATTTTGAGGAAGAAACCAGACCAGCCCCACTCCACTCTTAGGACTTTGCCTCCATCTCCCCATCCCTCACCCCTTGCAAATACATGCTTGCCCAGCCCTACTCTTTTAGCTTCCTTTTATGTGCTATCTGTAAGCTCCTTGAGGGCAGGGACTGTTTTTCTTGTTTAAGCCTGGTTCATGGAAATGCTTAATAAATGCTTGGTGACTTGACTTGACTCACAGTTCTTTTAGGGAATGGTACAATGGTTGATGGTATTTCAACTGTTGTGGTTTAGTAGCTTTCAGTCATGTCCAACTCCTTGTAACCCCATTTGGGGTTTTCTTGGCAAAGATACTGAAGTAGTTTGCCATTTCCTTCGCCAGCTTAGTTTACAGATGAGGAAACTGAGGCAAACAAGTTTATGTAACTTGCCCAGAGTCACACAGTAGTAAATGTCTGAGACTGGATTTGAATTCAGGTCTTCCTGACTCCAGGCCCAACACTGTACCACCTAGTTGCCCAGGCATTGCAACTGCCATAGAACTTATTTCATCACAGTCATACTTTTTGACTAAAAACATAGCAAAAATAAAATGACAAGTGAAGATGAGTCACATGGCTGGACATGTCTTCAGCAGCAGGCATACTTACTACCCATGTCAACAAATGTATGCTACACAGTGAAAAACAAATATGCAAGTTGTTCTGTAGTGGAGAGGGGCCAGGTGGTGAAGTATGGCAGGGCATCAGAGCTGCAGCCAGTCCTCTCCTTACTTGAGGTGATACCTTCAAGCAGAAGCCAATCTGTTTATTACATCTCTAGAGGCTTTTTAGCTGAAATGAACAACCTTTATTTTAATCAATGTACATTTAACTTTCCTCTTTGCTTAGTTGTCTGCCCACATCTCCCTAAATACACAGAAAGATGACTTCCCTAAATAAATCTCAGTATTTTCCTGAAAAGGACCAAGCCCATAGAGCAGTTAGAAAAATGAAGGTTGAAAAACCTCCCTCTTAGCCTAGCTAGCACTCTTCAACCTCAGACCACCACTTATCCCCTGTACTCATCCACTTAGCACAGGGCTGAGGATATAGCACTTGATAAATAATATTTGTATAGAATCAAATTAATTTACAGCTCTGATCAAGAGAGGGAATATGTTCAGACCCCATCCAGTCATGTAATTAGCCTCTCCAAGGATTCCAAAAGCTAGATTTTTCCAGGTTAAATACCTCAGTTAGACTATTTAGGTAACACTAGTGAATTAATTTCAAATATATTACAAAATGGTTAGAACTCAAAATGCAGTTTTTTTCCTATTTATGTCTCTCCATTTCATGTGTTATTTTAATAGGCCACCCTTTTTGCTGAAAACTCATTGTGATATCAATGGATTTATCTTTCTTTGAGCTCAACAAAAACAAAAACAGGAATAATAATAAACTAAAGGTATTAACCAGAGAACTGAACTGAAGCAAACTATAAATGAAACATGTTAATGATCTCCATTAATTTGCTGACCCATGAACTGAACCAAATCGCATCCAAATACTTTTAAATACTAATAAAGTTTTATCTTATTTTAAAAAGGGATTCCAGTGTTTTGGTTGTTTTCTTCATGCTTGAAGAGGACCAAAATTATATCACTATGTTGGGGTCAAGGTACAGTGTGTCCAACCAGGGCTGATCAGACCAATACAAGCTTGGAAAGCTCTACCACAGGTTTGGCACTGACAGTCAACATGGAACATTTGGAGTGGAAATGTCTCTAAATCTGCATATCTTGCATTTCTTTTAAGCTACTGCATAAAAGTTTTTGTACATTTTTTTTGTGTTTCAACCACAGGGTAGTTTACCTGCTACAGCAAGCAGGCCAGGGTTAGGTTAGGTGAAGGACACAATTTTTAGGGCACCTTTTCCAGGCCCTTCTTTAAACCAGGAGGTGAGTGGTAGAGTTCTTAAAAGAAAAGGCTATGTAGATAGCCAGGGAGCTGCTAAATCCCACTGCCTCTTCAGTCTAGTGAAGACAATCCTATAGGGGGTGGCTAGGTGGCACAGTGAATAGAGTACTGACCCTGGAGTCAGGAGGACCTGAGTTCAAGTCTGGCCTCAGACACTTATCATAAAAACTAGCTGTGTGACCCTGGGCAAGTCACTTAACCCCAATTGCCCTCCAAAAAAAATTTAAAAATAAAAATGAAATACAGTTATCAATTTCTTCAAAAAAATAAAAAAGAAGACAACCCTATGCCCCGGGCTATATGCCTGCAGGGTTGTAACTATAGCTACCAGTTTATCTGTACCTGCTGCTTCCTCACTTGCCTGTCAACACAAGACTTTGAGATAGGTAAAAATGGCAAAATGGTGTGGGTGATGTCTTTTGACTCACTCGTAAATTGATTTAAGTGAGACAGAGATATCTGAATCCAGAGCAAGGCAAACATCAAGACAACCAGCAACCACTCAGGATGCAGGATGACCTGGGCAGCTCCAAGCACTCCCCAGCACCTGCTTCTACTGCCTTCATGGTCCATTAGAACAAACTGTTCATATCTACCCATTCTGCCAGGAGAAGTCTTCACATGCTTAGTGTATAGAATGCCCCCCCCCCAATTCAACAATGGATTTGGTTCCTGTGCACTCCACTGAGAGAGAAAGTGTGTATCTTTTCTATGAGCAGCACACAACCCTAGGAAGAGAGATATGTAAGTTCCTGACAGCAGCTAACAACAACATTCTATCTAACACTACTTCTGTCACAGTTTAGCATTTCTAAGAATGTGGTACAGAAGGAAAAAAAGAGGCAAGTATCTATAAAGGAAATAATATAGAAATTGGTTAGAAGAGGGAGCTCAGAATGTGGTATCTGCCAAACTTTATAACCATGGGGGACACAGGGAGAATAAAGAAGGAACTAATAAGGGTATAGCCTACAAATCAGAAAATAAAGGTCAGAATAGATATTTAAGAAAAAATGATGAAGACAAAGAAAATTTTCTTAGAAAATGGCATGGTAAAAGAAAATTAATGAAAATAATATACTGGAGGAAAGTAGAAGAGGGAATTTAAAAAAAACTAACCACCTAATTGAATGATATAAGAAATAGATAACCTAAGTAGCAGAAAAATAAATTAACAATTTATGTGAAATATACAAAATGTGGAAATAGTAGGAAACTGGGAGTTGCACAGCCTAAATTTCCTGAGCCTCCTTCAGGTAAATCAATGTCTTTTGTGGAATGGAGTTGAAGAGGGAGATGTTGCATAAAAGGAAAGTGGAGTAGTAGGTAGATGGAAAATAATGATGCACCCTTACCAATTTCACAGGGGAAGAGAGAAGTAGTGATTCCTTGGCTTCAAACAAGAGGGGGAAAGGCTGTAGGAGAAAAGGTGAAGTGAAAGGAAGAAGGGATTGAGATGAAGTGAGCTCACTCAAGAGGGAGAGGTTGTTTGGGAATTGAGAAAACTCAAGGACTTTATGTTGGACTAGATTGTAGCTGACTTCCTTAGCAGTCACAGATATAGTCTGAAGAGCAGCGAGGTAAGTAATAGCAACCTTGTTAAAGAGCCCTCTGATGGCGAAGTAAGTGCATGCCTTAGGTGAAAGATGGTGACCTCATTATGGATTGTTTGTACATTGGGAGTTCACCTTCTCTAAGAGAATGGTGTGCCTCCCTGAGCAACATCTTGCCACAGGAGAAGGAATATGTTAGTACCAAGAATGGGAAGAGGAGGCAGAGGCAGAGGCAGAGATAAGAAGGCAGAGCCTTTGAAAAAGAGACTAATCTTGGTGAGGGCCAGGGATTAGGGAGCACATCCTAGCACACAGGATAATTTCCACCACACTGTATTGCTTCTGTCCAACAGCAAGGTGATATTTCTCAGAAAGACACACAACTGGAAAAAAGGGGGTGTGGGAGAGGGGGAGGGGAAATGGGACAAGATCCTCAAAAGGCAACAGCACAGAAATTGGTTAAAAGAAGGAGCTCAAACCAGATACTGCAGGAGCTTTGAACTCCATGAGGGACATGGCAAACATAAAGAAGGAACAAATAAGAGTATAACTAAGGAATCAAGAAGACTTGTCATCATGAGTTCAAATCTAGCCTCATAGTAGCTGTGTGATCCTGGGCAAGTCACTTAACTCTGTTCACCTCAGTTTCCTCATCTATAAAATGATTCGGAGAAGAAAATAGCAAACTGCTCCAATGTCTTTACCAAGAAAACCCCAAATGGGGTCATGAACATGACTGAACAACAACAATGAATAAGAAAATAAAATTCGGAACACTGAGAAATAATGAAGACAATAAATAAAATCAAAAGCTTTAAAATACAGTAAAAGAATTAATGAAAATGAGCAGTTGGAGGGAAGGAAGGGAAGGAAAATTTGGAACTAATTTCTTAATTGAGTGGGAACAGAGAAAAGCAAAAGAATAAAAGAAACAACTAAATAAATGAAAGTAATAAGAATTCATTAGTAACTTGAGCATAATCCAAAAACTAAGCAAGGGGTAGCAAATGGGAACAGAGTAGGGTAAAGAGACTATAGAGGGACTAACTTAAAAGAAGATTTGTTTTTCAAAAAACAAAAACCAAGCCTAAAGAAATAAATGGGGAGAACCACAAGCCTAACTATCATAACTTTAAACACAAATAGGTGAAGCAATCCAATAAAGCAAAAGAGAGTGACAGAAAGGGAATGAAAATAAAATCAAAGCATGTGTTATATATGAGTTACACACCTAAAAAGTAAAGACACATATGAAATAAAAATGAGAGACTGGAACAATGTTCTCTATGTATCAGATGAATTAAAAAAAAAAGCAGAGATTCCAATCATGCTACCAAAAAAAACAGAAATACAATTCATAACATCAAGAGAAATCCTTTAAAATGTATAGTTTCTCAAGTCAACTGACAATAAATCAGTATCCTTATTAAACACATGTATCAAATGGCAGAGAATCTAAATTAATAATGAAAAAGTTAACTAATTTGCATACAGATAGTAACACCAAAATTGTTTTTACCTCAGAGCTGGAAAATCTAACAGAAGGATAAATGAAAGAAAATGTAGAACTATACAAGAGAATTTAGATACCAAATAATCATGCATCTACTGAATGGGAATATTAAAGAATATACATATTTATCAGCACAAAAAATAGACCATGTAATCAGAAACAAAGAAATTTAAATAAATATTAAAAAGCATAAATAAGAAACGTTTTTAGAACTTAATGTGGTAAGGGACTAATAAAAACATGAAGCATAAGAAAACTGCAGACTTAAATGGTCATTTTAAAAGGACATCCTAAATAATGAACCACTCAACAACAAACAGATCAGTAAAAAGAATGACCACAGAGTTATATGCCAGCAAATATAACATGACAGTTGAGAAGAAAGAGGCCTCTCTTTCACCCTCCCTGCCCCATCTCAGCCCACCTTTTTCCAATCAGATGGGGAAAGATTTCATTGAGGAGGCAGCATCAAAGTTAAGTATTGAAATATGGATTAGAAATGTCAGGGAAAATGCTCCAAGTAGATGGAATAGCCAGAGTAAAATCACAGAGCTAAACCGGAGTTCCAAGTTATGCAAGGAATAAATACAGGAGCTAAATTGGAGCTCAAACAGACTGTATTCAAGGAATAGTGGACTTGACTCCAGTTTAGCCAGAATATAAGATATATAAAGGGGATCTATGTGAGATGGAACAGTAGATTAAAGGGAAAGTCATAGATGTTTCAAAATGTACAGCAAAGTGAGTTTGCTCTGGTAATGGAAAGCCACTGAAAGATGTTGAACAAAGATAGGTGGATGGGGGGGAGAGGGTAGATAGACAAAAATTTAAGCACAGGAGTGATCTGAGCTGAGCTGAACTTTAAAAAGATTATACCAGCAGGAATGTATACTACAGCTTGCAGGACATAAAAATTAGATGTAGGGAGGTCAATAAGATGATACTGAATATTCCAAATGAGACATGAGAAAGTGAACTAGGATGGTGGAAGAGGAAATGAAGTGAATGAGGTGGACATATGTTATACTTTAGACAAGGAAATTAAAGGACTTATTAAATGAATGGACATGGAGAACAAGGAGGAGGGGAAAGTTACAGATGACAATAAGGTTTCAAGCAAGGGTAACTGGGAAGATAGTGGTGATGGCAGAAATAGGAAAGTCAGGAAGAGGAGCAGTTTAGGGGTAAAAGATAATAAGTATGTTTTCAGTAATGTTAAGTTTGAAGTGCAGATGGAGATATTATTCAGGAAACAGATGGAAATGTGAGTCTGGAGTTTTGAAAAGACAGGGAAAGAGATACAGATTAGGGAGTCATCTGCATGGACTGTGATAGTGAAAACAGTGAGAATACAGAAGACCACCGAGAGAGAGTATAGAGTAAAAAAAAGAAAAGAAGGTACAGTAAGATGAACTACATCTTACCCATCGGCTCCTTCTCTATTGCCTGGATCCTTCTCTATTGCCTACAAACATCCAAGCTCTTTCCTATTCTATTTTTTTAAATTTTAGTATTTATTTTAAACTTAAATGCAAAATGAGAAAAGAAAAAAATTTGCCATGTACTAAGCAGAACATGAGAGGATTCAATATAAAACAATAAATTTACATTTCAAGAAAATCTATATAATAAATACTATACCTTGTTTTCAAAGCTGTCTGGCTTTTATTTACTTCCCTGCAAGTTTTTTTTTTGTTCATAAACATAAACATAAAGCACTTTATGCTTTATTTCCCTAATCTATCGCCCCCACCTCACCACCTCTACCCTAAAGAAGGCTATAATTGTGCTTGGATATATACACACATAGATAGATATCAGTAAACATACACATATATGTAAGACTGTACTATGCTTATTTCCACTTGTCATCTGTTTCTCTGAAGGTGAATAGCATCTTCCTTCATAAATCCAAGTCTCATTATTTCCTACACTACAGTAATATTCCAACTCAACTGCATCCTATCTGAGAGATTATCTATGAAAAGTTTTCTCCCCAGTTTTCTGCAAGTCCTTCTATTCTTAGCTGCATAGGTTTTTATATAAGAAAAATTTTATTTAAAACAATTGAACTTATCCATTTTATACTTCAACAATGCTCTCACCTCATAATATAGCTTAATGTCTGATAACTGCCAAATCTCCTTCTTTTATGTCTTTTTTCCTTGGTTTCTTTGAAGATCCTGACCTTTTGTTCTTCCATATGAATTTTGTTATTATTTTTCTAACTCAGTAAGATAATTTTTAGTAATTTAATCAGGATGGCATTGAATAAATAGATTAGTTAGGTAAAACTGTCATTTTTGTATTATATTGGCTTTACCTACCTTCTGTATCCTCACTGTTTTAACTATCATGAACAATAAATATTACTTCAATTACTTAGATCTGATTTTATTTATATAAAAAGGGTTTTGTGTTTACATTTATACAGTTCTTGTTTCTGTTTTGGCAGGTATACTCTTAGGTATTTTACACTGTGTAGCTATTTTAAATGGTCTAAAACAAAATTAAATGATATTGCTGAAATATAGTGTAGTTTCCCTATTTTTCTCTTTTGATTAAATCTATTTTAGTTTTAACTTTGTCTAAGATCATGATTACTACCCCAGATTTTTTTACATAATAAATTCTATTCCTGACCTTTATTTTATCTTTTTGTTTATCTCTCATATTTATAGTGTTTCCTAAAAGCAATATACTGTTAAATTCAAATTTTTAATCTGCTATCAGTTTCCATTTTATGGGTAAATTCATCCCATTCACATTCTAAGCTACAAAAATACATAATACACTTATTGTGTATTTTCCTCCTTCCTATTTTTCCTCACTGTCCTTCTTACGCTATTCCTATCCCTCCTCACTCCTCTCTCTACTTCTACCTGCTACCTTCTACTCCTTAACCTACCTATCCCTCCAAGAGTCCCTCCTTTATCCTCCCTCCTCAATCTATCCCTTATTTCTTTCTGTATTTAGAAGACTTTCATATCTTTCTAGATATATATGTAGTTCCCTCTTTAACCTATTCCTAATGAGAGTAAGGTTCCATCACTAACCTCCTTCTCCCCCACCAGCTTCTTCTCTACTAATTTTTCCTTTTATGCCTCATTTGTATGAGATAATTTCTCCTTTTCATTTCTCCCTACAGTTTCATTTTTTAGAATCACCTCATCATACACAGCTCAGCCCAAGCTTTTTCAAACTACCCAAATAATGGCAGTCATAAAAGTACTGATAATATTTTCACATATAAAAGGTAAACAATTTTACTTTACTGAGCCCCTTATAATTGCTATTTAATGTTTACCTTGCATTTCTCCTGGATATTTTATGTCAAATTTTCCCTTAAGTTCTGCTGTTTTTGTCACAAATACCTGAAAGTCTTTCAGTTCATTAAATATACATTATTTGCTTGCAATTACTTGCTGAGTAATTTACCCTTGATCGTAACCCTAGCTCTTTTGCTCTATGAAATATACTATTCCAAGACCTACCGTACTTCAAGGAGGTAGTTGCTATGTCTTGTGTAACCCTTATTGTAGCTCCATGATTAAAATTGTTTTTTTTTTCTTCTTGTTTCCAATATTTTCCCCTTAACTTGGGAGCTTTGAAACTTGGCTATGATATTCCTGTAAGTTTTCTTCCTGGGATTTCTTTCAGACAGTGATCAGTGGATTTTTTTCTATTGCTGCTTTGCCTTCCTGTTCTAGAACTTTGGGGCAATTTTCTTGATAATTTCTTGTAATGTATCAAGATTCTTTTTCTTTTATCATAGTCTGATTATTCTGATATTATTTCTTCTAAATCTGTTCTCCAGATCACTTGTTCTTCTGATGGGATGTTTCACTTGCTCTTCTATTTTTTTCATTCTTTTGATTTTATTTTATTATTTCTTGGTGTCTTAGAATGTCATTAGCTTCCTTTTGCCCAATTCTAGTTTTTGAGGAATTATTTTCTTCCTTAAGTTTTTGATTCTCAATTTCAAGTTGGTTTTCTTTTCATAATTTTCTTGATTTTCTTAGATTTCTCTTATTTTCTTCCTAACTTTTCCTTGATCTCTCTTATTTGATATTTAAAGTTATTTTTAGGTTCCTGTGATAGTAATGGCAATTAAAGATTCCCCTGTATTGGCTTGGTTTTCAAACTGATTGTGTTAAAACCCAGAGCTTGTTAATCCCACCTGTGGGATGGACTTGTTGATGTGAAAAGAAAGTCCTGAACTGGGAGGAGCTGGTGACATAGATTTGGAGAGACTGGCAATGTATCTTGTGGCCTTGCTAAGCCTTGTCTCCCCAGGAACTAAGATTGCTGAGAACTTGCCTCGTGTCAAGATGAAGAAAAGACCTCCATTTGGGTATTAAGTGCTGTGCTTAAACTTGTTGTAACTCTGGGGTAGATTCAATTGTGATCCAGGGGTGGGGAACTTTTGGCCTTTTTGTGTTCTATGGTTGAACAAATGAATGTACTTTACTTATAATTGGAAACTAATCTCCATTTGAGAAGAGGGGCTTTGTGGTGGACTAAATGAAGGTACAGCCTAGGAGTGGAGTAGTATTTAGAACAGGGACTTTATAATTGATTGAATGAATGGAAGGTCCTGGGGTGGGGTAGTACTTGGAGATTATTTAATCACACTTAGTAAATGCTGTATTTTGAATGATGTCATGTTTTGATCTTCTCTGTTCTTGGTTTGTCACTGAGTAAAATGGAGAGCACCTATGCTGGTATTCTGAACCTTGGGAAGTTGCCTTTCCTTGGCATTACATTACAGTTCCTCTGAGAACTCTTTTTGTCCTTGGGGACTATTTGACATTTCTAACTGAAAAAGGAGTGCCTTTTTTTTTGTTCCATTATCTCCCTCTGAATATGAACCCAGATCTTCTCTATCCCCATAGTAGCCATAGATGGTTGGATTCTTTCTCCCATGTATACTCATTTTTATTTTGGGTTTTATTTTGTTTTTAGTAGCTGTTATGTAATCAGGTTCTAGCCCTGAGGTAAGGGGAATGATGTCCCAAGTCTCAGGTCCTTCTTACTGTTATTTTCTGAGGTCTGTCTTGGGGCTTAACCTTGGGCTCTCCTCTCCACTCCTAAACCACAGCTAGGGCCCCTCGTTACACTTTCCTGCAAATGATCTTGTTCCCTTTGGTCCTTCAGGTAGCTTCAAACTACAGCTGTCCTCTCTGCTCTGGAACTGAAACCAGGGAAACTGCTCTCCTGCAAGTGCCCACAGCAAACAGCTACTGCTGCTGTAGTCATCAGGTGTAGCCATAGCCTAGGCCACATCAGGTGAGCACAGCTGTCCTTGGTGTCCTTTGTCAGGGAAAAGTCCATCAATTTTCTCTTAGCTGTTGGAGAACAGCTGTTGGACTCCCACACTGTGAGATGATAGTTTCTAAGGTTGAGGCTACCTCCAAACCCAGCTGCCCCCAGGGCTTGTTGTTTGTTGATTCCACAGAGTCAGCCTGGAGGTGTTCATTTCACTCAGGCTGAACCTCTGCCCCTAGAAGTCTGGTCTTTCCTGGGATCTTCTCAAGTTGTCATAGTAAACTACTGCTAAACCCTAACTTTCATTTATTTCAGCATTATTTCATACATTCCCTCTGAGGTGATGTTCTGTCTTTTTTTTGTTGAGGAAATTTGGAGAGCTAAAACCTTTCTGACCTACTCCACCATATTCCCAGAATCTCTCTGTTCTTTCTTATTCTAAAAACAAACAAATCCTTTGCCAAGTTTTACATTCCTTAAGTTGCCATCCTATATCTCCACTCCTTTTAACAGTCAAATTCTTAGAAAAAGCTTTCTACATTAATTGTCTCCATTTTCTCACCTCCCACTTCTCATTTCCAAGCAATTAGGTTTCTAATTCCATCACCCAATTGCTCTCTCTTCAAGGTTATCAATGACCTTTTAACTGCCGAATATGATGTGCATTTTCTAGGCCTTAACTTTCTTTTTTTATTATTTATTTATTTTTTAAGGCAATTGGGGTTTTAAAGCAAGTGAGCAATTGCTCAAGGTTACATGGCCAGTTATTTCTGGGTGTGGTGCTAAGTATGTGAGCCCGGATTCGATCCCCAGGTCATCCCGATACTGGGGCTGGTGCTCTTACTCGCTGAGCCACCTGGCCGCCCCAGGCCTTAACTTTCTTGACCACTTTGCCCAGTACCTGACAACATTAACGCCATATTCTTCCTGAAGTCTCCTCCATGAATTTTTGTGACATTCCTTTGTGTCTGTCTTTGTCTTCCCCCCCCACCCCTCCCCATATCTTCAACTCCTATGGATCTAATTATCAAATATCAGCTTCATACAGATGACTTTCAGATCTATATATCTAGTCCTTGTCTCTCTCCTGAATTCCAGTCCTATATTACAAACTGCTTCCTTTTTTTAAGTTTTTAAAAATCTATTTTCATTTCATTAAATATTTCCCAATTACATTTTTAAATTTTTTAACATTGATTTTTTTTTAATTTTGAGTTCTGAATTCTCTCCATCCTCCTGCCCCTCCCCTAGCCCTGGAGAAGGCAAGCAATAGGACATTAATTATATATGTCAAGTCATGCAAAATATATTTCTGTTATGTCACAAAAGAAAACAGACAAGAAAAAATAAAGTGAAAAAAGTATGCTTCAATCTGCATTCAGAATTCATCAGATCTCTCTGGAGGTATAGAGCATCTTTTTATCATGAGTCCTTTGGAACTGCCTGGATTATTGTCTTGATCAGAGTAGCTTAGTCTTTCATAGATGATCATCATTACATATTGCTGTTACAGTGTACAATGTTCTCCTGGTTCAGCTCACTCATCAGTTCATAGAAGAATCCCCAGGTTTTTGTGAAACCATATTTCTTGTCATTTTTTATAGTACAACAGCATTCCATTATAGCTATATAAAACAATTCATTCAGTCTTTTTCTAATTGAAGGGCATCAATTTGATTTCTAATTCTTTGCCACCACAAAAAGAGCTTGTGATGAATAAAAAAACCTGAGAGACAGAGTTACTGGGTAATTAATAATCAAATTATTAATTAAGGTAGCTAATAATCAATAAATTGATGGTCAATGGTTTCTCTTGATAACTAAAAACAAGACATGAACAGCCTGAATGTTGTAAACAATACTTGAAAGGTAATTCCCTTGACAACTGAAAATCAACACTGACTGATGGACATTAACTGATGGATATTAATTAGCCATCTTCAACTCTTCCCACTGAGAAACTGGCTTGATCATGAGACTCAACCTCCTCCAGCTATCTGGATGGAGAATCCCTCTCCATCAAGACCACTCTGGTTGGTGTTCTCCTTTGTGAACTGAGTCACCTTAAACTCTAATCAAGGGTTACAAGGACAGGGGCTCATTTCCTCAGAGCAAGAACTCACCTAGACTGGATTCTGTTTACACTCTAAACAGAAGTAAGGTCCCCTAGTTGCTTCTGAACCAAGATCAAAGAGCATGTTCCCTAAGGCTTAGAGTTAATCTCAATCATTCATGTCTTTCATAGGCTGACCTTCAATAGGAGGGGGGCCTCAATGAAGAAATGAAGGAGAAAGCCTGGATCCTAATTTAATAATTGGTTATTAATATAATAGAAAAATTCTTTCTCTCAAACTGCTAAATATATTTTTGTACAAATAGGTCCTTTTCTTTGATCTCTTTGGGGCAGAGACCTAGTAATGATACTGCTAAGTCAAAGGTTATATACAGTTTTATAGATCTTTGGACATAGTTTTAAATTGTTCTCCAGAATGGCTGGACCAGTTCACAACTCCACCAACAGTGCATTAGTG
This sequence comes from Petaurus breviceps papuanus, assembly GCF_028583685.1. NCBI lineage: Eukaryota > Metazoa > Chordata > Mammalia > Diprotodontia > Petauridae > Petaurus > Petaurus breviceps. Next base: position 1,372,389 of record NW_027186523.1, on the reverse strand, counting down.
TCCCCATTTTTTCTGCATCCTCTCCGGCACTTATCATTTTTCTTTTCTGTCATCTGATAGGTGTGAAGTGGTAGCTCAGATTTGGTTTAATTTGCATTTCTCTAATCAACAGTGTTTAGAATATTTTTTAATGCTACTATTTATGGCTTCAATTTCTTCTTCTGAAAACTGCCTGTTTGTATCCTTTGACTATTTATCAATTGGAGAATCAAGCTAATTAGTTCCAAAACCGAAGTCATAATATTTTCTTCAGAAAAGCACCCTTTTCTGAACTTCCCTATTTCTTTTTTTTAAATTAAATTTTACGTTCATTTTAGTTTACATCATTCATTTCCACAAAAGTTTGAGTTACAAATTTTCTCCCTGTCTTTCCCCTACCTACCACCCCAAAACAGCAATCCCACTGTATACCCCCTCCCCCAATCTACTCTCTCCTATATCCTCCTCCATCCCCCCTCCAACTTTCCAGTAGGGCAAAATGGATCTCTATACCCCAGTGCCTATATATCTTATTTCCCAGTTGCATGTAAAATAATAATAATAATAATTTTAAAATATTTTATTTTAAAATTTTGAATTCCAGATTCTTTCCCTTCCTCCCTCATCACCCACCCTTACTGGGAAGATAAGCAATTCAATATAGGTTGTAAATGTGTAGCTATGCAAAACATTTCCATAGTGGATATATTGTGAAAGATTGACATATTGTGAAAGATTGACTTTATTTCCCTCCATCCTATCCTGCCCCCAACTTGTTCTATTCTCTACTTTGACCCTGTACCTTTTCAAAAGTGTATGCTTCCAGCTTCCCTCACCCCCCAATCTGCCTTCCCCCCATCATTCCCCTTTTCATCCCCTTCCCCCTTACCCTCCTGTAGGGTGAGATACCCTATTTAGTGTATATATCATTCCCTTCTTAAGCCAAATTCAATGACAGTAAGGTTGACTCATTCCCTTTTGCCTTCCTGTTCTTCCCCTCCATTGTAATAGTTTTCCCTTGCTCTCCTATATGAGATAATTTACCCTATTCTGTCTCTCCTTATCTCCTCTCATTATAGTCTTCTCTCACCTCTCAATTTCACCTTTTAATTATCATTGCTTCCTATTCAATTGGTCCTGTACTCTGTCTCTGTACACATATATACACACACTCACACATGTATTCATACCCATATACCTTCCTATATAGACATATATATGCATGTACATATATATGTATATATACATTTATATTCCCTTCAATTATTCTAATACTGAGAAATGTTTCATAAGTTACAATTATTGTTTTTCCATGTAGCAATGTAAATAGTTCAACTTTGTTAAGTTTCTTATGATTTCTTTCCCCTGTTTACCTTCTCATACTTCTCTTGCTTCTTGTATCTGAATGTCAAATTTTCTGTTCAACTCTGGTTTTTTCATCAAGAATGCTCGAAAGTCCTCTCTTCCACTGAATGACCATATTTTCCCCTGAAGCATGATACTCAATTTTGCTGGGGAGGTGATTCTTGGTTTTTATCCCAGCTCCTTTGCTCTCCGGAATATCATATTCCAAGACCTTTGATACCTCATTGTAGAAGTTGCCAGATCCTATGTTATCCTGATTGTGTTTCCACAGTATTTAAATTGTTTCTTCCTGGCTGCTTGTAATATTTTCTCCTTGATCTGGGAACTCCAGAACCTAGCTATAATATTCCCAGGAGTTTTCTTTCTGGGATCTTTTTCAAGAGGTGATTGGTAGATTCTTTTAACTTCTATTTTGCCCTCTGGTTCTAAAGCATCAGGGCAATTTTCCTTGAGAATTTCTTGAAGGATGATTTCTAGGTTCTTTTTTTGATCATGGATTTCAGGTAGTCCAATAATTTTTAAATGATCTCTCCTGGATCTATTTTCCAGGTCAGTGGTTTTTCCAATGAGTTATTTCACATTGCCTTCTATTTTTTCATTTGTTTGGATCTCTTTAATAGTATCTTGATTTCTCATAAAATCACTAGCTTCCATTTACTCCAATCTAATTCTGAAGGAATGATTCTCTTCAGTCAGCTTTTGAGATTCTTTTTCCATCTGGCAAATTTGGCTTTTTAAGCCATTCTTCTCCTCATTGTTTTTTATAACCTCTTTTGCCATTGGAGTTAGTCAATTTTTTCAGGTGCTATTTTCTTCAGTCAGGTTGACAACCCTTTTTTCATGATTTTCTTGCATCATTCTCATTTCTTTTCCCAATTTTTCTTCCACTTCTCTTATTTGGTTTTCCAAATCCTTCTTAAGCTCCTCTGTGGCCTGTATCCAGTTCATATTTTTCTTGGAAGCTTTTGGTGCAGGAGTTCTGACTTTGTTTTCTTCATCCTGTTCCATGTTTTGATCCTTTTTGTCCCCAAAAAAGGAATTCAAAGTTGTGTTGCTGTGTTTGCTTTGCTTCCTTTGCTTGCTCATGTTGCCATTCAATCAACTTGACTTTTGAGCTTTTTGCCACTGTAGGACTCTGCTTCCAGAGAGGAGAGCTTTGCCTCAAATTGATGGGGTTTTCTCAGCTGCCAGAGCTATTAGTTGGCTGTCCTCTCTGAAGCCTCCACTGGCTCTGGCACCTGGCCACACACCCCAGTACCTCCACCCAGGACAGCAATACAGATCCAAGCAGGTTAAAGCAAGAGTAATTACCCCTCAGACTGGTCACTTGGTCCCCCTACAATTTGCAGACCAGGAGCTCTGAAGCATCCATGTGGCAGTGGCTGCACAGCTGTTGCACTTCAGCTGTTTCCTCCTCTGGTGGGCAGAGGTGAGACCCCACTCTAGGACTCCCTGTTCCCACAAAGTCCATACTGACCTCCCACTTTGTCTTTGGCATTTATGGGTTGATAATTCTGGAAACCACCACAGCTGCTGATGGTCCACTCTCCCAAAGTCCCTCCAGGTGGCGGCTGGTGGGGGCTTCCCTTAGGCTAAAACAATGGGCTCATGTTCGGGGTTGGGCTCTGCTCCCAGTGAGCTGCAATGGACCCTTCCTGTCTGCCTTCCAGGCTGCCTTCAGCGGGAGGTTTGTTTCTGTCACTTTGTGTGTTCTGTAGCCCAAAAGTTTGTTTAGAGTCATTTTTATAGGTATTTGAGGTGGTTATGGAGGGAACATACAGAGTTTTCCTGCTTCTACACCCCCATCTTGGCTCTGCCTCCTGAACTTCCCTATTTCTTTTGAGGGCACCACTATTCTTTGAATTGCTGAGATTTATAACCTTGGAGTCCTACTTGATTCTGTCCTTTCCCTCATTCAGGTGACATATCTTGTTGATTCTAATCTTCCCATAAATCTTATAACCAGTGCTGTTGATTAATGAGCATAGCCACCACAGTTCAAGTTCCTAGCACCTTTCCTCTGGGGTATGGTAATCTCCCCCTAATTATTCCCTCAACTTCTAGTTTCTCCCTTTACCAATCCATATTTTACATATCTGTCAAATCGATATTGCTAAAGCACAGGTCTAACCATGTCACTTCCCTACTTAGAAGTTCCAGTGGCACTGTCTTGCCTCTAGGATAAAATACAAATTACTTAGTTTGGCCTTTTAAAAGCCCTCACAACACTATTGCAATCCACATTTCCTGGATTGTGACATATTATTCTCTGCCACACATTCTACTTCTCCATTGTGCTTTTGCCCAGCCTTTCTCTGACTCTACCATCACCTCCACCTCACCCCCTTGCCTGGAATGTTTTTCTTCCTTACATCTACCTAGAATCCCTTTGTTCTCTCAAAGTTTAGTTGACCTCCTATAGGAAGCCTATTCTGATTTTTCCAGTGGTAAGTACCCTCCTCTCAGAAAATAATTTGTATCTGTTTTTACTTTAATTATCTGTGCATATTTTGTTTCTCCTAAACAGAACATAAGATCCTTTAGTAAGGAGTATCAGTTTGTGCCTAGAATAGTGCCTGACACCTAGTAAATGTTTAATGATGTTTGGTGAAGGGATGTATGAATTAATGGATGAATGAACCAGAGAAGTAAAAGGAAAACTAGAAAAGTGCAATGTGACAGGAGCCAAGTGAAGACAGAGTTTCTAGAACAAGGAGGTGATTGATCATTTTCTTTTTTTTTTTTGCTTTTGGGGGTGGGGGGCATTTGGGGTTAAGTGACTTGCCCAAGGTCACATGGCTAGTTTTTGTATTAAGTGTCTGAGGTCAGATTTGAACTCAGGTCCTCCTGACTCCAGGGCCAGTACTCTATTCACTGATTGATCATTTTCAATATCATAGAGAATTCTGAAAACTGAAAGAAGATGAAAACTGAGAAAGTTCATTTAATTGGGAAATTAAAAGGTTGCTGGTTTCCTTTGAGGAAGAAGTTAGAGTAGAATTATGGAAAAGGAAGCCAGACTGCAAAAGGAAGAGGAGTGAGTGAATGAGTGAGTGAGAAAGCAAAGGTGATGATGACTGTGATCTAGTAGGTCAAAGAAATAAAACAGGTAGCAAAGAAGCTTGCTTTGTTTAGTGTGCATGGTGTTGTTGCTGCTGCTGCTGCTTTGTTTTTTAAAATAAAAGAGACTTGATCATGCTTGTACTTAGAAGCAGATGAAAAGTAGACACAGAGAGAGAGACCCTTACATGTTAGAGATGAGATAATTGATGAAATAAAGTCCCTGAAGAGACAAGAGGGTATTGGATCAAGAACACAAGTAGAGAGAGTTAGCTTTGGGGGGAAAGAGCAGCAGTTTTTCCTTTAAGACACAGGAGAGATCTGTAAAGATATAGAGAAATTTTGACCTGCAGAGAAAGTTGAGGAATGTCTACTCTGTTAGCCTTAATTTTCTCAGATAAAAAGGACTAGTGGGAAGAGAGTCAGTAAGTATTTTGTACATGATTTTTAAATTTTATTTTAGGAAATGAGATGAGCAAAAATAAATCTTTTAAATAAGCACTATACACAATGTTACAAATGGCAGATATATAGATATATGAAGTACACTAAACAAATGACAGCTAGCTGTGTGACCTTGGGCAAGTCACAACCCCAATTGCCCTCCAAAAAAATTTTTAAAAAAACCAATGATAGTCAGTCAATGAGTGTTTAATAAGTGCTTATTATATACTAAGCACTGGTGATCAGGGGGAAAAAAATTCCCATCCTCAAGGAGCATATGAATAATGGGGGATAGAGAATCAATAACAAAAGGAGGAATAAGTTGATATCAGGATAAAAAGGAATCAAAGAAATGAGACTAAAAAAAGGAAAATGAAATCTTTTTAGTCTCAAAATAATACATTTTTCTTCATTTGAATTGAAGTGTATATTTTATTTATCTCATAATTATTAAATAACATTTTATGTTCTTTGTTCTTTATTTTCCTTAAGATATCTGAAATCCATTTTGGTTTTAAAATTGTTAGAATTTTTAAATGGATATTAAGGTCTGACTGTCCATTCCTCTCTGTACCCCCCCCCCAAAAAAAAACCTAGTATACTAAATGGCCCTAAGTAGCAAAGAAATATATAGACCAGTATTTTGGAAACCTTTTCAACTAACACATTGAATTTTTCTCTGAAATAATACTGAGCCAAAGCAATATTTCAAGTCCCTGATTTAACCAATAAAAGTCAAATAATTGATAAAAATAAAAAATAGAAATATCTAAAAATGTTTTATCAGTATGGGTTTTTTTTTCTTTTTCTTTCCTACTGTGGGGAAAAACAAAGAATTGAACCACCTTCTATAGAGGCAGAAGCTAAAAGGAAGTGGGAAGGGAAGACAGAGGAAGAACAGAAGGAGAGAAAGATAGAAATAGAGCTAAAGATGTAGATAGAGCTCTAGCAAAAGAAAAAGAAAAAACTTAAAGACATAAAAACATTTTTAAGGTAAATTTGATACAGTAGTGATAATTTAACTTACACATAAGTACACAGGGCAACAAATAGCCCCATAAATGTGCTGGGTAAACTCTAAGGATCCAGAAAAGAGTCATTTATTGCCTTGTAACCTCAGCGGCAAACTAAAATTATCTCCTAAATAACAGATTTTCCAGTCTTACTGAATTATTGTGTAACAGAGGGGTAATAACTTCAACGGAATCTCTCCCTTGGTTACCAGTAAAATGAACAGCATGAATTAGATCCAGGTAATGTTAGGTGTCATTTGCAGAAAATTCAACCTTGGAAACTTTTCCATGAAAACTAGAATCAAGCCACAGGCCAAGACTTGGCTTTCTTGTTCCAGAAAGAGGATAAAAAGCAACAAACAACTGAAAATGGTGTTAATTTAGTTAAAAGCTCTATACCAAAAGGATTTCCTTTTCTTTGCTTTACCTTAGTTAATGATGCTGTAATTGCAATTGGTTACATTTTGCCAGATAATTCGCAAAACTGCAAAGGTCAAAAGAAAAGTCTTATGAAATACTTCCAACAATTCTAAACTGATCTTTTAAAGTAGTGACAATTCTAAACAAGATCTCCTAACAATATAGCTTACACTTTATCTTATACTCTATATAAATTCTTAATTACAACAATGATACTGAAAGACCGATTTTGATTGAAATTGAATGATTTATTCATTTAATATGTATTTCGTTTTGATTATAACACGTATCTCAATATGTATCTGTTTAACAAATACAACTACAAAGTTTTCTTGCATTACTTTGAACATTTTAATAGCTTTTAAATCTATCCTAATATTTCTAAGGATTTTGGTGGTAAATTTCATTTAATATTACAAATAATGCATGATAATAACACGGACAATTATATAAAATGTTATTTTTTATTTGGAGTCAAGTAAATGTAGAAAGGAGTTTAATTTGTGTTTTACTTAACATATTGGAGTGTAGTTTGTTTGATAAATACTTCATCCTCCCAAAAGAGAATAACTTGATTTTCTGGTCCCTGTTACTGCACACTACACTTTAAAAAAAAATGGGTGTAAACTGAAAAGGGGGAGAAAAGAACAATAAAAATAATAACTTCATATACCACTTTAACATTTATAAAGTGCTTTACTCAAAATAATCCTTTGAGGTAGGTAGAGGTATTATTCCCATTTTACAGACAAGGAAACTGAGGTCAGAGAAAACAACTACTTTGCCCGCAGCAACAGCTTAGTAAATGTCAGAGACAGGAATATGAACCCAAGTTTCCTAAGGACAAGTTCATCACTCTTTCCACACTGCCTTGGAAGATAAAGGGCTTGTGGTTGCCAACTGAATAGGACATGGTTCACTACTCACTACTATCATACCTCAGTCCTTTTTGCTCATTGCCTGGAATGCCATCCCTTTAACTGCTGAATCCTATTATCTCTTAGAGCCCAAAGCAAACGTCACCTTCTTCAGAGAGACTTCCCTGATCACACTGGTTGGTAACAACTTTCCCCCCAGACCAGCAGTCTCTTTGTTTTGAAGCTATTTAATGTACTTATCATGTAATTCCTGGTATCGTAGTATTACAGACAGGTAGAAGTGGATTAGATTACTGGGCCTGGAAGCAGAAAGAACCTGAATTCAAAACCAGGCTCAGATACTAGCTCTATGGTCCTAGGCAACTCCCTTAATTTTTGTCAGCCACAGTTTCTTCATCTATAAAATGGGATTAACAATGACACTCAACTCTCAGGGTTTCTGTGAAGATAGAATGAGATACTTGTAAACTGCTTAGTACAGTACCTGGCACATAGCAGATGTTATATCAACACTGCTGGAGTAGTGGTAGTAGTAGTAATAGAAACAGTAGTAGCAGTAATTGTGTCTTATTCTTTTAACTAAGTTGAAAACTGTTCAAGGAAAATGCATTCTGTGTCTTATCTGAATTTTGTTTTACCTCCACCCTCCACTACCAAATACACTCTTCTATACACATTTGCTATATTTGCCTCTCATTTGAATATAGGTTCAGTGAATAAAAGTTACCATAATTTAGACAGGAAAAAAGAAGGTAGAAATGATGTATTGATTATTGTATTCAAATGTATAAATAAAGTACCTACCACATCCATAGAAGACAGAACAAATTTTGAAATTTAAATGAGATTTTAAAAGTCAAGATTTTGGTTATGCAAAACGAAGAAGCATCAAAGTCACAGAACAGTAGCATGGACTACTGGGCACGAGTATGAAGATCTTTAAGAAAAGAATTTTAAAATGATGAAAGGAGGGAAAATAGGATCATCTCCGAGTTCAGAAAAGCCAAAATAATCTATAAATCTAAGAGCAATACCTAAGGTAGGGAGACTGGGGCTTTCCCCCCATGATTCCAAAGTTTAAAGGATAACAAAATTTTCAGTCTTTTAATAATTTAGACACATAGTTAGAAAAAATAATGTGTCAAAATGAGCAGCTCTCTTTTGTTCTCCCTTATTGAAGGGAGTAGAGAATATATTATTCTCCCTTAGCATAAAAAAGGTATTACCAACCAGGAAGAGATATTTCCCCGGGGATACAGGAAACTTGTCAAGGAAGTTTAGGAAATACTTGTTAAATAATTATGTCATGAGGTGCCTAGGTGGCACAGTGAATATGAACCAGTCCTGGAATCAGTAGGACCTGAGTTCAAATCCGAACTCAGACACTTAACACTTACCAGTTGTAACCTTGGGCAAGTCACTTAATCCCAACTGCCCTGCCTTTCCCTCTCCAAAATTTAAAAAAAAATTATGTCAAGCTATTGAAATACTGCAAAAAGCAGTATTGCTAGGAGAAAAAGTTGTGGATTTGAGAAGTAACAACTTTATAGTAATAAAGTTATACATTAAATAAAGTTCTCTTTATGAAAAATTAATTCATCTTTTTCTTTTATTTTTACACATATGCATCATAAACTTTAGGATTTATAGCTCTTGGGGCAGGTAGGTGGCGCAGTGACTAAAGTGCCGGCCCGGAGTCAGGAAGACCCATTTGGTTCCGGCCTCAGACACTTAACACCCACACAAAAAAAATAGCCATGTAACCTTGGGCAAGTTACTTAACCTCAATTGCCCTCCATAAAGGCAAAAAAAAAAAAGAATTTATACCTCTTCATATTGAATATGAAAGGCACAGGAAAATTTGATGGCTGCTAGAGTGGTACAATGGATAGAAACACTGGACCTGGAGTTAAAAAAACCTGAGGCCAAATTCATCCTCACACATTTACTTGCTACGTGACTCTGGACAAGCTACTTAAGCTCTGTCTGCTTCAGTTTCCTCAACTGTAAAATAAGAATAATAGCACTAAACTTCCAGGGTAGTTATAAGGATAAAATGAGATACTTGGAAACCACATAGCAATACATAATGCATATCTCTGATACATAATAAACACTTGGTAAATGCATGCTGCCTTTCTTCCTTTTGGAAGCCAGGGAGTGCTAGGATGGAAAAGGTTTACCCCTGGCCTAGATAAGCTTTCCTTTGTCCTGTCCCACACCACTACCCTGCAGCCTCCCTATAGTGTCCTCATGGTGTTCTAGAACACGTTTCTTCTCCTCTTCCACTCCTACCCCTGCATGTGTGCCTTGCACCTAAGGTATAAAAATTGCTAGGTTTAGCTCTGGTGGCCCTACATTGGCACAGTGCACTACAGGGCTACCCAATTGTCCAGAGAATAAAAGACCAATGTAGGATCTAAGATGAAAGATTTACATCTAGAAGGGATTTTAGAGGCCATCTAAACCAAACTCATTTTACATATGAGGGAACAGCAGTTCAGAGATTTCAAGTAACTTGCTTAGAGTCACACAGTTCATAAATATCAGTGGTGAGGTATTATTGCTGATCTTCCTGGTTCCAAGTTCTACACTCCATAGATAATCCATTCAACAAGCTTTTATTTAGCACCTCTTAAACATTAGGCATTGTGTTGTGTGCTGGGAACATAGAGACAAAAATGGAAAAAGTCCCTGCTCTTAAGGAGCTTATATTCTACTGGGGAGGTGGGTGGGGGCAGAATATGTGTATATGTAAATTAAAAGATATTAATAAATTATATACACATATAAATTATCCACAAAAGTACATCACCTTGATATTTCTTTGTTATATCTAATCAAAACTGCTACTTTAAAATCTCATTAAAAAGCTAAAATGTGCTTAATTTTCCATGGATATAGAAATAAACGTGATTTTCTTTATAAAACACTATTTATGAAACACTTGAAGACTGTAATCAATCCATCTTTCTAGCCTTCTTTTTTCTCATCCAAATTATATTAACATTCCTTTTCCAGGGGATATAAGCAGCAACTTTGGGGATCAGGAAAAGCCTTGTATAGAAATGACCTTTAAACTGAGTTTTTACTGAACATAGGGAGACTAAGGTGAGTAGGAATAAAAGGCACAGAGATGGGAGGTAGGACGTTATGTGCAAGGAAAAGGAAGTAGACCAGACGAACTGAAACGAATAATATAAAGAAGAAAGCAATGTGTAATATGCTTTGCAAGGTAGGCAGGAGCCAGATAATAAAATACTTTAAGAAGCCAAGTAAACTGGAATTTGCATTTTTTTCCCCAAAAGGTCATAAGGAGTCACTGGAGCTTTTTGTAGAGGGGAATGATATGATCAGATTGGTGTTTTAGGAATATCAATTTGGTGACTTTTTGGAAAATAGGAGAAAGATGAAGCAGGGTGAACAATTACACAGTTATTACAATAGTCTAGTTAGAAGTAATAAGGACCTGAATAAGGGTGATGGCCTTGTAAATGGAGAAGAGTTAGGATAAGGGTCAGAAAAAAAGGTAGAGAAGCTGCAGAGCAAGAATTCATAATAACTGATTATATATAAGGAATGAGGGTGAATAAAGAGTTCAATAGGAATTTGAGGTTAGCAACCTCATATGGGTGACTGGAAGTATTGCAGTACTTTCAATAGAGAGAGGGAAGTTATGAAGAGGGATGGGTTTGAGGGACATGTAGCCATTGAGTTTGAGATGACTATAGGACATCTAGGTGCAAAGGCACAGTAGGAAGTTAGCAATTTAACACTACAAGTCAGGAAAAGAGACTAATTCCATATATCTTGACCTGGGAGTTGTCTTCATAAAGAAAATAATTGAATACATGGCAGCTGAGATCTCTAAGAGAAAGCACAGAGAGATAAGAGAGCCCAGAGAACACCTTTAGTTAGAAGGCAATACATGGGTCGTGATTTAGCAAAGGAGGCTAAAAGAAAGCAGTCAGAACAGTATCCCTAAGGATATGCCATCACTAAATAGAAGTCAAGGTCTGCTGGAAGGGGGTATAGGTAGTTTGAGGAAAGAGCACCTTTGGAACAGGAACTACAGGGAATATGAATGAAAGTAAAGTAGGGAACAATTGAAAAATTCTTACACCTCAGCAAGATCTCACTTGATATTAGGTAAGAAATTTATAGTGGATTGAACCAGTAAAGTCAGAAAGTTAGGGAAGAATGGAAGGTACAGAAGCAAGGAGAGGAAAGAGTTTCTAGTAGAAAGGAGTGACTGATAATGTGAAAAGGTTCAGAAAGACCAAGAGGAAAGAGGGCTGAGAAAAGACCGTTGGATTTAACAATAAAGAGATCATTGGCAACTTTGGAGGAAACAGTTTTAGATGAGTCATGGGGTCAGAAGCCAGACTGGGATGGATTAAGAAATGAATGGAGGGGCGGCCAGGTAGCACAGCGAGTAAGAGCACCGGCTCCAGTGTTGAGAAGACCTGGAGATCGAATCCCGGGCTCAGACACTTAGCACCCACCCAGAAACACCTGGCTGTGTAACCTTGAGCAAGTTACTTAACCCCAATTGCTTAGGGGCAGCCAGGTGGCTCAGTGAGTAAGAGCACCGGCTCCAGTGTTGGGAAGACCTGGAGATCTAATCCCGGGCTCAGACACTCAGCACCACACCCAGAAATAACTGGCCGTGTAACTTTGAGCAAGTTACTTAACCCTGATTGCTTAAAAAAAAAAAAGAAAGAAAGAAAGAAATGAATGGAGGGGGGGCTAGGTGGTGCAGTAAATAGAGCACTGGCCCTGGAGTCAGGAGGACCTGAGTTCAAATGCGACCTCAGATACTTAACACTTGCTAGCCATATGACCTTAAGCAAGTCACTTAACCCCAATTGCCCTGCCCTCCCCCCTCCAAAAAGAAAAAAAAAAAAAGAAATGAATGGGAAGAGAGGAAATTGAGGCAATGAAGGTAAATACTTCTTTATCAAGATTTGACCCTGAAAGGTAAGGGACATACAGGACTTGTCCTATTTTTTATCCTAATAGGTTTTTTTTTTAAGGATGTGGGACAACCCAGGTAAGTTTGTATGCCCAGAGAACTGGGCATAAATGCCAATATGTCCTTTTTGTAAAGGATAGGGGGAGACCTGGGCACATTTGTAAGTATCATGTATAGTAAAGATTAAAGAGATGGCATAATTGAGGACTCAAGGAAATTAGAACACTTCTAGAGTCCTCCATTATATTTACATAGTGAATATAAAGCCCAAATGAGTGAACAGATACATGCACAGGAATTTTCACTCTCACTTCCTTAGCTTAGTATCTCTGTATGGGTCATTTGTATTTATTGTAATTAACATTTCAATGGGTTTGCAAATTTTCTCTGTACGAAATGGGTATCTAACAAAATAAGACACAGCAACAATAAATTTTTTAAAAAAGATTCCTTCTTTAAAATTTGGTTTGTGTCTACTCTATGCAGTTTTTTGCATTTGTTTTTTTTTTTAGTTCATGAAAACAAGTTCCAAATTTAGTTAAACTTCTTAACGTCCCTATCAGCATTTATGAGCTTCTTTCACAACTGGCACTGAGTGTCCTTTCTTCTCTCTGCTCTAAACCCATGGGAAGCTCCTTAGATCTCCCTTTCCATACATTTTCTCTCTTATCAGTGGGGAATCACAAAAGAAAAAAACCATTGAACTAGCATTGAAATGAAATCTTCCAAAAGATGAGATAGTTAATAGAAGTAGATGTTCAGGTAGGAAACCAATGATTTTATTATGTTGGACATGCTTTTAAAGAAAAGGCTCTGAATCTAAGGAGAGAGAGAGAGAGAGAGAGAGAGAGAGAGAGAGAGAGAGAGAGAGATGAGAAGTGAATGCCATCCTGTAGACACCCCACCAGCACTCACCAGAGGGAATCAAGTTGCCGCCAGTTTGGCTGGGGTTCAGTGCCATCTGCGTAGTATTTAAAAGTGAGAGCCAAACTCTGAGCTATTTTACTGAAGTTAGGAAGGAAGCTCTCCAATCTATATCTGAAACTCAACAGTTCCAGCTCCTGATCATCACTAAAGGATCTCATCAGGGTCAAGAAGCTTAAAAAAGAAGTCATTTTTTTCCTGTCCATATGAAGGCTGAGCATAATGTAGTGTAAAGAGAGAGCACTTAGATTTTGGAAACAGAAGATCCAAGTTTTAATCCTAGCTCAGGAACTGACTAGCTATGTGATCTCAGGCAAACCAATTAGCCTCTCTTATTCTGTTTCCTTATCTATAAAACTGGAAAAAAATGATGCTTGCAATATGCTGAAAATTATTGTGAGGTTCATAGAAAGTAATACATATTTATGTAGGTGATTGTTGTTCAGTAATTTCAGTCATGCCCAACTCTTCATGACCTTATTTGTGGCTTTCTTGGCAAAGATATTAGAAGGGTTTGCCATTTCCTTCTCCAGATCATTTTACAAATAAGGAAACTGAGGTAAACAGAGTTAAGTGACTTGCCCAGGGTCACACAGCTAGCAAGTGTCTGAAGTTGGATTTGAATAAAAAAGATGAGTCTTCCTGTTTTCAGGTCTAGCACTTTATCCACTGTGCCACCAAAGGTGATATATAACCATGAAGCACCAAAACAGGATAGTGTTCAAATATTCAAGAAGATAAATGAAGTACCCAATTGTTGGTGGCCTTAGTGTAACCTGCTTCCTGGGCAACTATAAAATCTGGGTATTTGTTCAATGGGTGGTAGTGTTTGAATTTGCTTTCCCTGAGGATACGAAGTATATCATTAATTTTGTCACCATCCCCCATACACACAATTCTTTTTTTTCTGAATGGGCATATATTGAAATTTTAAATATCATTTAAGACCAGTGACTTTGACTTCAATAATTTGGTGCTAAAGGAGTGTTTTGTAAGCAATTAGAAAGGGAAGTAGAGATCATTAAGATCATAGGTTCATTAAAATAACTCACGCAGAGTAACCCCATTTCCTATTCTGACAAGGTTATTATAATAGTCGATAGGGAAAATGACATATTCATAAACAAACCTGGAAGCACAAGGCATGTGGCTAATCACAATATTCACATGGACAAGATAAATATGGCCCACATAAATAGTACTGGTAGGTGGACTAAGGATTATCTGAATGGTTGGACTCAACAGCTGACAATTAATCAAGCTGTTATCAATCCTGAGGCAAATCTCTAGTGATGCACCCTAGAGATCCTGTACAACATTTTGTCAACACTCCATCTCCCAGTGCTGGGCATTTTCACTGTCTTCCATATCCACAACACTCTCCTTTCTTATCTTTGCCTTATGGCTTTCTTGGCTTCCTTCAAGAATCAGCTCAAGTCCCATTTTCTTCAAGAAGTCTTTCCAGGCCCTCTTTAGAGTTAGTGTCTTCCCTCTGAAATTATCTTCCATCTAATACATATGTGTGTATATACACATGCATATGTATATATACATGTATATATATACACCTATATGTATATATGTATATGTGTGTATATATATTTCTTGTTTGTACATGTTGTTTGCATATTGTCTTCTGATTATACTACAAGCTCCTTGAGAGCAAGTACTGTTTTCTGCTTTGCTTTGTATCCCAAACACTTGGCACAGAACATGGCCTTTGGAAGTCTTGAGAATTCAGATTGTACAATGACCATCCATGAGTCCAAATGACCGATGATGAAGCATGCTATCTCCTTCCCAAGACAGTTGCTTTCAAGATGCAGAATGAGACACGTTTTTAGACACAGTCAATACAAAAAAATTGCTTTACTGGACTATGCATATTACAATGATTTTGTTTTTCTTTATCTAGTAGGGGGAAGAGAAGGGAGAAAAAAATAATAACATTTATACAGTTATATATAACATATATGCCAGGCACTGTTCTAAGTGCTATTTTAAAATAAGTTCTTGTTAACTGAAAAAAAGGAAAAATATTAAAACTTTAATACCTGAAACTATCTAATGTAATAGTCTAATGAGCTCCCTCATAAAACAGTACTAAGTTCCTACTAAGTCTGAGAATGTGAGATTTTTCCCAGTCTCTTCTGCCCATTTGTCATAATCTAGGGAGCATAAATCAGGAAAACACTTATTTGGAAACTTTATCAGAATAGAGTTTTTTTTTTTTAATCAAGTCTGCTTCCCTTTGCTGGAAGTGTTTTTGGCATAGCAAAATATGAGTAAACCTTTTCATTGCTGGAATAGGAAGACAATCTAGAACCTAATGACAAAAGAACTAAGCTTGGAGCCAGGAAATCTCATTTCTACACAAGGCTGTTAGCAATTTTTGAGCATCTTTCTCCTAATTACTTTCCTATGACTCTGATCATATATCGGTAAAACTTAGAAGAAAGGGGGAGAGAAAGAGAATAATACTGTCTTACTTGATGGAGCTATTATTATTACTAACACAATTACTATCTATATGTGTACATAATACAGAAATGTTGGGATAGGTACACAAAAACCATATTCTAGCGATCAAAATTCGTTTCTTTTTTTCTGAGGTAGATTGTAGTAATGCTACTAAGACAGAATCAAGAAAATGACTCCTATTTTGACTGCATCACTTGAGGGGATAGATGTGAAAGAAATTTCCAAGATTCAGAGGGGCAGTGAAAGCATCATTCACATAAAGTGTAGCTACTGATGTTTTTCTTTTTCATTTATTCTACCAGGTACAATGGAAAGAGTCCTAGATCTAGACATGTATGTGTGAGTATTTTCTCTAATCCAACAAGCATTCATAGCACATCAGCTAGATATTCCATGCAAAGTCAAAAACAAAATAGACCTTGCCCTCAAGGAATTTACATTCCACTTGATCCATATCATTGGCTTTGGGCATTAAAAAAAACCGCTTCTCATCTATAATCTCATCAGATATTCAGAACCACTCAAGGTTTTTATGAAGTTGAAATAAGAGTTGGTGTCTGATTCCCAATCTGAGAAAGCTAATTCCTTTACCTAAATTTGATTCACCAAGTAGATTTTTTTAAGCAACAACTATGTATAAGACACTGTACTTGGCACTGGGGATACAAAGACAAAACAAGACCTGACCCAGAGACATGGAGTGACAGTTACAAAGGCACCAAGAATAAAGCTAGAATGAATGACAAGTTTTACTAGACTGTAGAGTATGACAAAGAAGAATTAAATATAATAAACCATGAAAGGTAAGAGTCAGTGTATGAATGTCTTTGAATAACAAGTTCAGGAGTCTGTCTTTTATACTAGAGGTCTCAGGAAGCCACTGTAACTCCTTGAACAGGAGAGTAATAGGGTCAGGTCTCTGTTTCAGGAACATCATTTTGTCATCCATGGAGAGGCTCGATTGGAGAGGGGAGCTACTGTAGTAGTAGAGGAAAGAAGTCACAAGTGACAAAACTAGGGTGGTGACTGTAAGAATGGAGAGAAGGGGATGAATGAAAAAGATAGTGGAGACTAAATAGCACTTGGCAACTGAATATTGGGGAAAAGGGGTGACCAAAAGGAATGAGTAAAGAATGACTGCCAAGGAGGTGAACTCAGTTGCTTGAAAGAATGGTGGTGACTGAATAGAAATAAGGAAGTTTGGATAACTGATAGTTTCAAAGTTAAAGATAATGACATATGGTGAATTTGAGATGGCTATAGGATATTCAGGCAGAGCTATTCAGCAGCAGTTGGAGATGAGGGACTCAAATTTTAGAAAGATTAGAGATGGATATACAGATTTGTGAGTCATCTGCAGAGAAGAAAATGGAACCTATAGGAGGTCTTCAACAGAGAAAGGAAGAGGTTCAGGACAGAAATTCTGGGGAAACTTAATGTCATGGAGCAGGAAGTCAATGAAGAGACAGCAAAAATGACTGAGAAAATACAAATGAACAGGATGGGAGAGCCAGAAGAGATCAGTGCCCCCCAAAAAAAATCAACGAGGGAGAAAATTGACCAACTGTTATCAAAAGATGAAAACAGGTTAAGAAGAATGAGGAATGAACAGAGGGAACTAGATTTCAATTAATTAATTACAAGCTTGCTTGTAACCTTTGATAGAAAAAGTACCTGCCAATTCATTGTTAAAAGGAAACTGGAGGAGTGGTGGACTATTTTTTAGCATCCTGACTTATTTTACTTTATTTTCTCCTCCCTCTGCAGTCTGAGGAGCTGCAAATACTCATCACTAAGTTTTCCTCCCCTAGACTAGTTTTTCATCTGATCATCACAATGTTCATGAAAAGGAGTTCATCTGGTTACAGGCTTTGGGAAGTTTCAACAAAGCTCACTTCCTATTTTAAAGTGATTCAACCAAGAAGCAGTTTGATCGCTGTGAGCTGCACATCTTGCAATTCATCCATGGGGACAGGAGACAGCATGGAGGCTTTCAGAAGGAGCCAGTAACATTTAAACAGAACACAAGGGGAAAGGAGATAACACAAGTAACTAAGATGAAAGGATAGCTCAGATAAACTCAATCATTGGCAGACTAGTGCCCAGGGGTTGGATCCAGTCACCCAGACACCAGACCCGTTAGGTCAGCAAGCAAGCTAACCCAAAGAGCTGAGGACAGACGGAAGGATATTCAAATATATTCAAGCAGGACATGAGACCCAGCCACCATCACTGAGGCCATCATATCTCCAATGAAAAACCATATGCTTGAGAACCAGGAGGCCTGGTTTTTATACCAGATCTGCTACAAACTGTGTGATCTTGTCTAAGAAGAGTACCAGGCATGGAGTCACAAAACTAATCTTCCTGAGTTCAAATCTGGCCTCAAACACTTAGTAGTTGTATGACCCTGGGCAAGTCACTTTCCCCTGTTTGCTTCAGTTTCCTCATCTGTAAAATGAGTTGGAGAAGTAAATGGTAAACCACTCCAGTATCTTTGCCACAAAAACTCCAAAGGGGGTCAGAAACAGTCAGTACAACTGAAAAATGAATGAACTTATTTCACCATATTCTCTTGAGTTTTGTGTGCAGATGATCTAGAGTCCTGATATGCAAGTACTGCTTGTTTCTTCCCTTTCATCCAAACTTTAAGCTGCCCAGGCTTATAGGCTAATAGGCACAGTGGTGGAGTGATAGAGTCCAAGATTTGGATTCAATGGACATGAGTTAAAATCCTACCTCTCCTACTTGCTACCTGTGTGAAATTGATCATTCTGTAAAATGTAGGAATTGGATAGATAGTTAACTACTAAGGTATCTTTAAGGTCTGTATCTGTGATGTCTAAGATTCTTCATTCTGGCTTAGACATTTTTCAGCACTTCTTCATGCTTTCGGAGAGAAGAGAAGAAAAGAGGAGAGCAGGAGAAGAGAAGGAAAGGTACTGCTCCTCTCCTCCCTATATTTATCCCTAATTTCTCTCCTGCTAGTACAACTAATTCCAAGCCACCAATTCCTTCACAATCCCTTTTAACTCTGGATGTTTCCCACTTCTCCAGGTGACTATTCCTTCATTTATTTCACAAACAGAATTTTCTCCTTTTTGTGAAGGTGTCCAACAAGGGAGTCACATTATGTTGAAAGTCATTAGGCTTTCCAGCTAGAATCTGGCCTTTGCATCACTTGTGCTAAACTGCACCTGTTGTTCAACTGCAATTCCAATCACTCTGCAATCGAATCAGTGGTGAACAGAGTCCACTGTATAGCACCATAGGGGTGTTAATTACAGAGTACCTGGATGCATCTAGAACATTTGGTAGTAGTAAAACAGTACTTAATGTTCTGTTGAACAATGCCTCCAGCAGTATACAAGGTGCAGAATTAGAAGAGAAAATAATTTAATTCTTTGGCATAACCTAGGAGAAATTTGATCACTACAATCTTGGGGTCTCTACTCAATTTTATTACAAAAAATACTTTTTCTTTGATAATAATCTTTTAAAATTGATAATAGGTATCAATTTTGAACAAGGTATGGGAGGATATTTACTTCCATGCAAATAATTTCTAGTCAGAGAGATTAATTTTACAGAAATGTTGGCTTAAGTGGAATGGTGCCCCAGTTCTCCGAAGCCAGGAGTCACAAGAGCTTTCTTCTACTTTGATTTCAAATGTGGTGGAAAAACCATAGCTGCCAAAAATGATATTAAAAATATACTCTCACAGGATTGTCACCAAATAAATTAGAAACCCAATGAAAATTATTTCAAATGAGAACCCAAAAGAGCTTGTGGGAATGAAACAATCTATGAATGTCTCATTTAAAGAAAAGCAAAAGTAATGAAACCATCTTTTTTGATTAGCCCAGGAAAATACTATGATGGAATCTATTTACCAGCTCATTAGGCAAAGTATGAAAATTGATGACAATATCCTTACCTTCTATAAAACCTTAAGTGAGCAACAGGACTACATTAACTAATCTATCCACGTAAACATCTAGCATTTTACTTATGTCCTAATCTCATTATCCTCCTCCCCAGGCCTGTTGCCCTTTTTGACATCTCTGTCTCTATTCATGATATCTCCATTCTCCCAGATACCCATGCTCATTTTCTCCCTAAAGGCAATTAGGTAGCACGGGGATAAAGTGCTGGGTCTGGAGCTAATAAGGCTTGAGTTCAGCTTTGGTCTCAGGCATTTACTATATGACCCTGGGCAAGTCACTTAACCTATGTCTGCCTCAATTTCCTCAACTGTATAATAGGGATAATTGCATCTGCTTCTCCACTGAATAAGAGAATATCATATTCAAACAGGCTCCAGAAGTCATCTAGTTCACTGGTGTCAAACTCAATTAGAAATAGATCCCTGTGGGCTATATATTGACTTAGAAAATCACAAATTAACATGATCTATGTTTTACTGGACTTTTGTTTCTTATGTTAAACATTTACCAATTACATTTTAATCTGGTTCAGCCACTTGCAGTACCCAGCCCACTAGTATGAACACCTCTGAGTCCATACTATATCTGAAAAAGAAATTCCCTCCATAACATCTCTGACAAATGGTCATCCAGTCTCTGATTCTTTCTAATTTGGCAAAATCTTTTTGTATCCTGACTCTCTCATTCATGGTGTTGGTTATTCTTTCCAAATTGTATGACTTACAAATTTTATAAGAATTTCACCTATATCTTCATTGAAGTCATTAATTAAAATGTTGACCCGCACAGGCCAAGGAAAAATCCCTGAGGAATTCCACTATAGATCTCCTGCAAGTTGACATCACTCTATTAATAATTACTCTTCAATGAATCAACAATTCTAGCCCAATGGGTAATACTCCATGTGAGCTAGATCCAAAGAATGAAGAATTTCTTCTTTTTTTTTTTTTTGAGGTGGTTTTTTTTTTTTGGTCTTTTTTGGAGGGGGAAAGGCAGGGCAATTGGGGTTAAGTGATTTGTCCAAGGTCACACAACTAGTAAGTATCTGTGTCTGAGGCCACATCTGAACTCAGGTCCTCCTGACTCCAGGGCTGGTACTCTAGAATAAAGGAATTTCTTAACTAATTTGCCAAAAATCCTGGCATAGTATATATTTAATAATTTCCTGTTCTACAGGTCTTATAATCCTCATCTAAAAATGGCCTAAGTTTAGCCTGTCATAACCTGTTCTTTATAAAGATATGCTGCCATCAATGATTCCTACTTCCCCACTTTATAAAAGCTTACAAATCGGGGTGGCCAGGTAGCACAGCGAGTAAGAGCACCGGCTCCAGTGTTGAGAAGACCTGGAGATCGAATCCCGGGCTCAGACACTTAGCACCCACCCAGAAACACCTGGCCGTGTAACCTTGAGCAAGTTATTTAACCCTGATTGCTTTAAAAAAAAAAAAAGCTTACAAATCAATCTTTTAATCATATGCTCTAAAATTTTTTCCAGCAGTCAAAATCAGTTTTACCAGCCCTGAATTTCAAAAGTTCACTTTTTCCTTTTTTGAAAACTGGAGCAACATTTGTCTCTATTCCTATGATAACTGTCATGTTCTCAATGATTTTTTCAATATCACTGACAAACTCAGCAATCAAGTTTGCTGTTGCAGTATTTTGGAATGTAATTTCTTCTAATCTTATGACCTGAACTCATTGAAGACAACCAAGTCTTCTCTTAACTTACTTATCTTTGGTCTTTGCTCCAGCTATCCATTATTCTTCTATCTGTCTCAGTTCACAGATCATTCTCTTTGGTGAAAAAAAAGGAAGTAAAATAGGAGTTGAATAGCTCTGCCTTCTCATCAGTTCTGTCATCAGTATCCCATTCAATTCAAACAGTACTTCTATTACTTCTTCATTCTTCCCCTTGTTGCCAACACAGCTGAAAAGACCTTGTTAATTATTTAAACAACCTTGTCCCCTCCAGAACTTTTGTCCAATTTGCCTTAGTTCTCCTGACATTATTATTTTAAGAAAATGTCGTTCTTGTGTTCTAATCCTCCAATACCTGCCTTTGCTTCTATCTTCTTCATATCTTTTGAAAGTACAGTTTGGTTGCTGAGTTCTCAATGCATTCCCACTACCATCCTCTTAGTTCCAGCATTTATTATGCTTTTCCTGGATTATGGCAACAACCTGCTAACTTATTTCTGTGATTCCAGTTCTTTTGTCCTTCCTTTATCATATGCATATCTGAATTTTTCAAGTTTCCAAATTCAGTTAACTCTTTCTGTCTTCATGACAAACCCATCCAAACCACCAGTGTATAAAAAGATTTAATTTTTATGCCAATACTAGAGAATTTAAACCCCAACATATGCAGCAATGCTATGCCAAAGATCATAACAAAAATCAGACAATTACCTATTCTTAACACTTTCCCATTTTGATCCTAAGATGAGACCCTTAGGCTTTTCTTAAAGATTAATCAAGCTGAAAGTACATGGATTGTTGAATCGGTTAGCAAATCATGTTGCCTAAGAGAGGCATGGCTATTGCTTTTCTTCCTCAAAACTTATTATGTCAGGAGCAGCCTAAAGTGCACAATCCAAAGTTTACCAAATGTGGAACTCCAACTTGACAATAAATACTCTCAAGCCTGTGTGTGCCACTTCAGAGAGCACTTTTTTTTTGGTAGAACCATTTTTCTTCAAGTGCACATTCTGATTCAGGTTGCTAAACAGATTGCTTTCTTCATGGACAGAAATAAATATCCCCACTGATGCTGAATTTAGAAAGTGCCAGACTCACATACCTTTTTGTGTGAAAACCAGACACAGGCATGACTATACAGTAAGACCATTCCCAATGCTTTGCCATAAAATAAGGGTAGCAACAAAATAGATGCTTTCATGTTTCTTTAGAAAGGTCATTTCCTCCATTTCCGAACTGAGACTTCCCTGCTAAAAGATGCATAACAGGCATGAAATCAGTCATGTCAACACTAATGCAGACTCTGCTTTACCTCTTAGGAGCATTCTTACTGTTTGACTTCTCACTAGGGAGAAGTTATGGAGAGGGAAAATTGAGGACAGGACTTGACACACAAATGACAAATCAAATCATTTCATCATCTGGTACTATTTGCTTCTCTTCAACTAAGTTTGATTCAATTATCTCTCAGAGTATATATTACATGACTTTTCCAAGCCAATTCCAAGGCCAGTTTTTGCTAGTAGATAAAAAGGATTTCTCTTCAAAAGTGAACTTAAGGCACTGAAGAAAAAATGTAAGCCTAGTAGGCAGCATAACATTTTATATGTTTATGGTTTAACTTTCAGTGACACATCTTAGGTCTTGGGTTCTTCATGACCCATTGATGCCATGAGAGCTAATGCCTGAAGAATACTTAAAAAGAATGAGACTAAGGACAGGTCTACAATATATATTCTCCACTATTGAAGAATAGTACTGTTCCATAACCCTATATTTACTTCTCACCTCTTTATTCAGGCTACAAAACAGAGATAATAATGCATCAGATTCCTATGGATATATCATCAATGCAAAACACAGAAGAGTTTTGCTTGATTAAATCATTACTTATCAATTAGGTAGGCATGGTCTCTCTTTAGAACTTTTGAATCAACAGTGAGATGTGGAAGATACTGGCACAAGATTATGAAGCATGGTGGGTCCACAGCAAAGAAGGTGCCGTACTCTATGAGCAAAGAAGTAGTTAAAAAGAAATGAGATGTGCAAATTTTCACTCCAAATGTTCATCTGAACTACTTGTCCCCAAACTCTGCTAGAGCCTTCTAAGTTCATATTGGTTTGATCAGCCACAGTTGGAAACACTATACTTTGACCCCAAAATACAGATGTCATTTTGGTCATAAAGGACTTGATATACCATAACTTGTTCAGCCATTCCTCAAGTGATGAACATCTCCCGAATTTCCAACCCTTTGCCACCACCAAAAAAAAAAACCTGATATAAATATTTTATACATATAGGTTCTTTTCTTTTTCTAAAAAATCTCTTTGGGGCACAAACCTAATACATGGGGTAATACAAATACCAACCTAATAATGGAGTAACAATACCACTGTATTGCTGGGTCAAAGTATATGCACAGTTTTATAGCCCTTTGGGCATAGTTCCAAATTGTTCTCCAGAATGGTTGGACCATTTGACAACTCTACCAACAGTGAGTTAGTGTACCTATTTTCCCACATGCCTTCTAGCATCTATCATTTCTGATAGGTGTGAGGTGGTACTTTGGAGTTGTTGTGATTTTCTATTTCTCTAATCAAGAGATTTTGAGTATTTTTACATGAAAATAGATAACTTTGATTTCTTCTGAAGGCTAATTTTTCATATCCTTTAACCATTTATCAATTGGGGAATGGACTTCATTTTTATACATTTGACTCAGTTACCTATATATTTGAGAAATGAGGCCTTTATCAGAGAAACTTGCTCTAAAAACTTTAATAATACTTCATTATCTATGGTGTACTTTTTAACAAAATGTGTTTCCCTGATTATTTTTTAATTTGGTCTATTTTTGCTTTTGCTTTGTCAGAGATCATGATTGCTGCCCCTGCTTTTTTTTTTTACTTCAGCTGAAGCACAATAAATTCTGTTCCAGCACCTTATTTTAATTGTGCATATGTGCCTTTCTGTTTCAAGTGTGCTTGTAAACAATATATTGTTGGATTCTAGTTTCTAATCCATTCTACTCTCTGCTTCCATTTAATGGGTATGTTCATCCCATTCAGATTCAGTTATGATCATTGTGTATTTCTCTCCTCCTATTTTCTTCTGCTTAGCCTTCTCTATCTCTTTTTATTCAGTCCATCCTCAAAAGTCTGTTTTGCTTCTGATTACTGCCTACCTTAATCCAACCACTCCTTCTATCACCTCCTTTTTTCTTATCCTCTCCCCCACCCACTTCCTTGTTGGGTAAGTTAGATTTCTAGACTCAACTAAGTGTGTGTGTATATATATATATATATATATATATATATATATATATTCTTCCCTCTTTGAACTAATTCTAATGAGATTGAGGTTCAAGTGTTGCCCACCCCCCCAATTTCCCCTCCCCTATACAAACTCTTCCTTGTGCATCTTTCTTATATGAGATAATTTTCCCCATTCTTCCTCTCCCTTCTCCCAGGGCACCCCTCTTTCTCACTCAATTTTTCTGAGATTATTTAACATAATCAAGTCACACCAATGCCCTCTGTCTATGTAGACTCTAACTGCCCTAATAATGAGAAAGTTCTTGGGAGTTACATGTATGCTCTTCCCATATAAGAATGTAAACAATTTGGCTTTATTAAGTTCCTTATAATTTCTCTTTAATGTTTATCCATGCTTCTCTTGAGGACTCTTGTGTTTGAATATCAAATCTTCTATTCAACTCTGGTCTTTTCATCAGGATTACTTTGCAGTCCTCCATTTCATTAAATATCGACTTTTTCTACTGAAGAATTATACTTAGTTTTGGTGTGGAGGTTGTTCTTGGTTGTGATCCTAGCTCCTTTGCCTTTCAGATTATCATATTCCAAGTCCTCTGTTCCTTTCACATGGAAGTTGCTAAATCTTGTGTGATTCTGACTATGGTTCCATGACATTTGAATTGTTTCTTTCTGGCTGCTCACAATATTTTCTTCTTGACCTTTTCTGACCAGTTGTCTAATCCTCTTACCATCTCTTGGCTGAGAGTTCCTAAAGCTGCTGCTGATACTGGCACAGTTATTTTCAAGGTCCATCTCTGGTGCTACTGGTGCTACTACTGTTGCTACACCACAGACCACACTGATCCCAGTGTTACATACCTCTCCTACCAACTTCCAGGGTTATCTTGAGCTGGAAAAATCTCACACCCTGACCTTCTGTTAGCTCTGCCACTCTAGAATTCAATTTGAGGCATTATTTTAAAGTTGTTTGAAGGGGAATGTTGGGAGAGTTTGGCTGCGTTGCTGCCTCTATTTTGCCATCTTGGCTCTGCCTCCCAGTCCTTCAATTCTACCCCTACCTCAGATTCCTGAGGAAAATTTCTATTTGAGTTTCTGGCCTAAGAGAGTCTTCTCTATCAAGATGTAAAGGGAGGGAGGGAGTAAAAAATGTAACCAGACTACAAATATAAATCAGGTATGGAATGGAAGTGTTTTGCAGGACGGCACATGTATAATCTATTTCTGACTGCTTACCATCTCAGGGAGGGGGGAGGGGAGAAAGGGAGGAGGAAGAGATAGAATTTGGAACTCAAAACTTTGCTTTAAATGTTTAAAAAAGTGTTAACATTTAATTGGGAGAAAATTTGTCCCCTATGGACTTCTAGCACAATGCCTTCCACATAAAAAATTGTTGAATAAATGTCTATTGAGCTTAACCAAACTGAACTGAAAAGGAAGAAGAGTGACTTATTTGTACTATATATAGAAATTCACTTTCATGCAGAGGACAAGAAAATGGTCAAATAGAAAAGAAGTCATAATGTTAATGTGGAGCAAAGAGGGAAAAGAATATTGAAAAACAGGATAAGCCAGAAAAGCCAAGACCTTTGGCCACCCTATTCTTCATGTGGTAAACATGAAGTAAGTATTTTTAAAACTGCAATATGGGGAGCTAGGTGTTCAGTGGATAGAACACTGGCCCTGGAAGTCAGTAGGACCTGAGTTTAAATCCAGCCTCAGATACTTACTGTCTGTGGGACCCTGGGCAAATCACTTAACCCTAAATGCCTAACCCCTACCCCCCCCCCCCAAAAAAAAAAAAACCTGCAGTGAGTATTCACAACAATTTGATACTATTCGAAAAAAATTGATACTATTCAAGATGTTAGATCTTTGCTGTGTCTGCCCTAATGGATATTAGATTCTTAAACAAATACATACTAACATATAAATGTGAAGACACAAACTTGGTAAGTAAAAACACTATAGTGTATACTTCCCCTTCCTTTTTTTCCTGTCCTTTTTTGTTGCTGTTTTGGTTTTGCTGTTTTCAGACAATGAGGCCCATCCCTGGAATATATAGGGATCCCCCTGGGAGAACAGAAACCTCTTATACTGACATAGTAAGTATTTAAGGAAGTGTGGGGAAGAGAAGGTGGCCTTAGATGTTAAGTGACGGGAATAATAAAAACTAGCAATACAAACCCAAGAAGACTCTAGGGTTTATGTTTGAAGACTGGTTATTATTTTTCCCTATGGTAGGGGGCACAGGGAGGATAACATTCTTTGGCTCTGGAGAAATCCAATTCTGGTTTTGTTTCCAATTTAGTAAGCTATATTGATTCAATAACTATAGACAATTTGGTCCGACAGCTATAAAGGATTTTCCAAGTCTGGCCCAATCACAAGCCTGTGTATATCCCCATTCCTATCTCTCCCTTTTTGAGATTTCCCTGAAAGACTCCTTAGGATACTAAAACAAGATGATTTAAAGAAAAAGAATAGAAACAAGTTGACAAGGAGAGAACTTAGGGCACTCTCAGTAAGCAAGAAAAATATTCCAAGGCTTCACCTAAAACTGAGCAACTCAAGCAAAGTTCCAAAGTCAATGGAACTTTGAACAGCAAGAGTATGGGAGGATAAGGCAAACCTGATAAGGAGCCCAACCTCCTAAACTCTCCTTTCTTGCATGTATGACTACTGCACTGCAGTTAGAAAGTAGGGATATGTGGGACTGCAGCAGGCTGAAGAGGGAGGCCTCAAGTAGAACCACTAATTATGTCCCTATTTTGCAGTAGCAGTGATCTACCTATCCCTTCTCCTTTTGGACAACCAGGTCAAAAAACTATGGGTCTCAGAAGCTTTTTCCTGACCTAGTGATGTGTCTAGCTACCACTAGAGTTCCAATTTTAGGACATTGACAGCTGAATCCTTTCATCATTTTGTAAAAACCAGGACAAAAAGAACAGGGGCCTGGTGGTATGAGAAAAGGAAAATAAAAAGCTTAGGTGGAAACTGAGGAATGAGAAGTTGATGTAAGATAAAGGTCAGCATTAAGAATAAAGTGGGACACTAACCTGTAGCCCAGGAATATTCTCAGAGTCAGAAAATCTGCCCTACTTCACTGCCTAATTTACTTGGGACTGACACTCAATTCCCAGCTAGTACCTTTGTACTAATTACCTAGTTCATAAAGGTGTTAGAAAAAAATGAAGTATATTGATGGATAAGCTATTTGGAAATCTAGTGATTTTCCTCAGGTCTTGATGCCCCTTGGAATCATGAGAAATATTTCCCTCAGGAAATTAAAAATCATGTCCCATTGTGTACCAACCTTCCTACCCCATAATAATTATAGAAGCACTATAGATTAGGAGACAAAGGCTTAACTGTTTTTTTAGTAAAAGTATATTACAACTAAAAGCATAAAATAGCTCCAGTATTCGTGTAAATCTTTCAGATCCTAAGTAAAATAGATGCGGAGAACAAAATAAGACTGCTTCTAAATTGAATGACCATGATAAGTTAACAAGCAAAGGTTCCCAGATAAGGCACAAAAAGAAGCACATTTGTTTTCCCTAACACCATTGTCTGGTGTTGCTGGGAAACTGCTCGACAGCTGCTGGTGTTCTACCCTAGGAGTAGTTGCATTTCGGCCCTGTCTGAAACAGCTATTCAATAACCATCATTTATCAAGGAAATAATAAAGTTGGTAAAAGGGCTTTTGGATGTATCTGGAATGGCTGCCCTATTCTCCAAATTAAATGACTGAAACCAGAAAATTGCCTCAAGAGAGATTTCTGGGTAAAAATGGATGCCCAATGTAAGCCAATAAATTGATCAGAAATCTGCACACTTCCTGTGGAATCTTAAACTAATGTATGTAAGATAGGCTTGCAAGGTGGTTTAAGGGCCCAATTTGGAGCTGTTTTCAACAATCAAACAGTGGCTCAGTCACTCCATTTGAAAACCCAATATTTAATTAGAAAAGTACTTCACATGCTATCTATAAAAAGAAGGGTTTGGTTTTTTTTGTTGTTGTGGTTGTTGCTGCTTAGCTATTTTATTATTTTTAAATCCTCTCTTTTGTAGAAGCCTGCCCTGTGTTTACTCCATGGTTCGCTTTTGTTCCCCTGTCAACACACTGACTACAAACAAGGGGATCCTATTATTTTAGCTTATTCAATGGCTCTTAGATTGTTCATTGAGAAGATGGCATCACATCTCAATACAGCTGTTGGCAACATGTCTTGCCTGTAGATAAACAAACAAGATTCATTTCTCTAGCGTAGAATTCAACTAATTAATCTTACCACTGAATTCACTCTTAACCAAGATTTGAAATATAAAATAAGTAAGAAGTATGTCATTTCACATTGTATTTTTCTATTAGGGTTAAGAATAACCATCCATATTGCTATTATGCTAGCAGCACTTTTAGTCTTACAGAACACTTTGTATGACTCCCAAATTTATTTTTTCAGTAACAACCTCCATTGCTGCTATAAATATTAGCTTCTTCTTAGGTGGGAGGTGAGGGTAATAACAATTCTGAATCTCAAGTGTTTATCAGCAAGTAAAAGTTCAGTAAAAATTCTCTTAAGTGTAGACCTCATATATTCATGATCCTATATTTATTTACTCAGCAGGTTTGGTCTCTGGAAAAATGATGAAGCAGGTGAAGTTTGTTCACAAAATTTTGCCATTTCTATTCACCTCTACCACTCCCTCCTATAGCACCCTCATGTTTTCTCTACTTCTCCTTCCCCATTCCAACTACATAAAAATCTGTTCTCAAGAAAGATTTTCTGATACCAATATTGAGAGGAAGTCTAAAGTCCCTTTGAGTTCTTAAATTCTGGATTCTGTGTAAATTTGTGAGTACTGCCTCTGTCACACAGTAATGGGGAATTTACATTTTAGTAAATGTAAATTCAGTGGTGGGGCCTTTGTTTCTGCCCTCTCCCATAATCAGAAAGTTAGGGGAGATAGTATTTTGAAGTTGGGGATAGGAGATGACATGGGGAAGAAGAAGGCCTTCCCATTTCTACTACACTGCTAATGAGCTGTATCTACTCATCACCAAAATCATCAGTTCTTTTTAAAGAGAGAAGCACAATATTCTATTGCTTCTATAAAATCACTCATGATGACCATGGTATTATTTTAAAACCTTATAATGGAGATTCTTTAAGAAAATGGATTGCATCTGTGATTTCACTGGTATAGGGAATGCCCAGAGGAGGAAACTGCTTGAACTGATGCAGGTTGGCACTCTCCCTTCAATTCGGTCTCAGAGAATTGCATAGAGTATTAAAAGGTTAAATAACTTGCTCAGGGTTATAAAGCCAATATGTGTCAGCAACAGGTCTTCATGGGTCTACAGAAAGATCTATCCATTACATCAGACTTTCTCTCTCTAAATGATGACATCATAAGTTTAGAAAATTTTAAAAAGAAACACTATAGTGTCTTTGGTCAGGGACAGTAGGGACACCCTTGCCCTGGTTCAATTTTATTGCACTATTCATATTCAGTCTGGTATCTCCTAATTATGATTAAACTTTTCAAAATCTCTGCTGACAGTTAAAATTTAAATGCTTTTTTCATTCTATTTCATTCATAGAAAATATCTGAGTAATTTTTTAGTATTGAAATTGCCATCTTATCTATAATTTTGCCCAGTCATTTCCATCCCCTTCCCAATTATTCTATGAATGGCTCCACCATTCTTCAAGTGTCCCAGGATGAAAATCATTGACCCCTTCTTTATCTCCTATATCTAATATGCCATCAAGTCGTGTACTTCTTCCTTTAAGGATCTTTTAGATTCAGCCTTTCCTTTCCATTCCTACTGGCACTATCCCAGAAATTATCCTTTATTAATTTTGTATATACTTACTCTGTATATATGTATACATGAATGTACTGTGCAGATCATCTTCCCCTGTAGAATGTAAGCTCTTTGACAGCAGGGGCTGTTTCCCTTTTGACCTTGCATCCTCAGTACCTAGCACAATGCCTGCCATATGGTAGGCATTTAATAAACACTTGCTGCTTAGTAAAATCCCAGGTTCTAATAATATAATAGCTTACTAATTGGTCTTCTAAAGTCCCCCATTCAATCCAAAAATTATAGAATATAAGTCCATCATGTCCAATTCTCTCATTTTGCACATAAAGAAGGTAATTCTCAGAGAAATGGAATGACTTGTCCAAAGTCACATCACTTTTAGTGGCAGAGCAGGGTTTTGAACCCAAGTGGCCTGACTGCCAATCCACTTTTTATTCCCTATTAAACTAAGATATCTTCCTTGTCTATCCTGCATAGCTGTCTTACTACTCTTCCTAAAATACCACTTCCATTATGTTAAGAATCTGTAATAGTACTGAGCTGCCAGACTGTATATCATGTCCAGACTCCTCTACTTGACTCTCAGAGCTTCTGATCTGCTCCCATGCTACTTATCTAGCTTTGTGTATTGTATACTACTCCCTAATTTGGACCTTACACTCCAGCCAAATAAAATCACTATTGCCACTTGCAGGACACATTTAAAGCCACCTCCACCACTTCTGTACTCTTCCCTTGTTCCTCCCACCTGGAACGTCCTCCCCTTTACCCTGTGCCTACCCAAATCCTTGTGCTGGCATGCTCTATAAATCATTATCCTTCTCAAAAACTATATTTTTATCTTTCACAGAAAACCAAATGTTGGCTTGCTCTCTGTTCTGAACAACAGGAAAGATTCTTACCAGTGGGGAGGTTTTGATCTTCAGAAATTCACTCTATAGGCAATGAAATTTTCTCTTCCTCATTATCTGTCTTTGATGGAAAAGAGCTCCATTTCATTAAGAATTTTAAACTTCTTCAAAGACAGACAAAGAAAATACTGATACTAGAATCTTAACTAGTTGCCTGATTCTTCCTTACCCTGAGGTCATTCTTGGTTTGGGCTTTTCTACTATTGTCCTCAGCAGAGCACTATTCTTCAATCAAGGGTATACCCCTAGCCACCCTCTCTGGCAAGGACCTCCAAATAAACTCTCAAGGTTAGAGAGTATGGCCTGAAATAGAACTGAATATTTAAATGGAAAGGACAAGAGAGGAAAAGGCTTAGTAAAGAATTCCTTTGACTTTGGTTTAAAGAGAAAGAGATGCCATAAGATTAAAAACAGCTAAACTTTTAAATCTAAATCTAAGTTTATCATTTCATTTCAAGAAATCTTAAAATATATGGCTTGGCAGCAAACATTTCTTGCTATCTTTTTAAAAAAGCTGTTCTCCCTAGTAACATTTACAATATTATTTACACAATCTT
Organism: Petaurus breviceps papuanus; assembly: GCF_028583685.1. NCBI lineage: Eukaryota > Metazoa > Chordata > Mammalia > Diprotodontia > Petauridae > Petaurus > Petaurus breviceps. Next base: position 1,340,622 of record NW_027186523.1, on the reverse strand, counting down.
CAAGTTTTAAACCATATTAGTCAGTGGTACAACCCTTTATGCCATGCATATATTAAAATGTGTTAAAAAAAACTTTTTTTTTAAATTCTATAATAACTCCTGATGAGAGACTGGCAGTATCTTTCTACATCATTCTGGCCTGAATCCCATCCTGTCAGGCTGTGTACTCATTAAATATTGCAAATTAGGCAGGATAAAGATCCATTCTCTATAAGAGACATTCAGGTGAATATGCTGGTTGGTTCAGGAAGGAGGTACTCCTGGTGGCCTTTGAAGAATGGTGGCATATCTTTTCCTGAGTCAGGACTGAATGAATTCTTTAGCATATGGTGTTTGAGGACACACATGCTCTCTCTGGGTGAAATATGAAACAAAACATTGATCACCTCAACTAGCCAAGATGGAGATCTGTCTTGCCTTTCTACCCATCACTGCCATATTTGAGAACAGTACCTTTCAGTTCTTAATCTGCACTCATGTGCATTACCGCAAATCTTAAAGCAGTATTTGGTATATTAGAGATGGCAATGTGAAGTGATGCATAGAAAGAATACTTAACCTGAGGTAGTCACAGTGTGAGTTGCAAAAGGTTCTACAGAAATACATAAAAATATAGTCACTCATATCAAGTCTCAAAGCTTAATGAAACATAAACAATCTTGTCTCCTCCATTTAAAGAAGATGTTAATTATTGGTAGGAGAATATTGGATTAGGCCATTTTTATTCAATATACTGAAGTACACTTGAAGCCTCACTGCTTTCAAGCTTCATTTTATATGCCAAAAATCAACTGCGAAAAAGTGGGACAGGCAGGTAACCTGAGTTAGAAGGAGAGAAAAGTGGACAAATAAACATAAGGAAAAGAAAAAACACTCAAGCACTCCTGTGGGAATTCTGGTCTTAAAGAGTAATGTAAAGAGACAGAATTGGTTTTCTTTTCTTTTCCAAAATCACAACGAAGTGATAATGACCTCAGGAATCTATGTGTGGTCCTTTTATTGTGGTTTTGGCACACAGAAAAGCTAAAGGCTAAATGTATTGTAAGTGGGCTAAACCCAAGATAAACACAAGTCCCGGAGGTCATTACTTCCATTAGATGACGACTTACTTACGATATTAAAAGCATTGTAAAAACATTACACATTTTTTCTATTCTTCTTTTCATTTGGAGGTCAATTTACTTGTACTCAGATTCTGAAGATGGTTTTTGCCTTCTCAAAAATTGCTGTTGTGAGGAGTAGCAAAATACAAGATGTGAAGGTTTCCAGAATTGTAGAACTTCCTTTGGTAAATATCCTAATAACAAATAAATAATATACAAAATAATATTGTATACTCTATATTGCAGTATAAAATGTCAAACATGGGCAGGAGATTTTACAAGACCACATTTCAATATCAAAGAGATGAGTATTTCCCTATATTTTCTAACAATTATAAGAGACAACATGATGTATTGGATAAAGAGCTGATTTAAGTGTCAGGAAGGACTGTGTTCAATTAATACCTCTAACAGAGTGCTTGTCTGACTATGAGCAAGTAACTTAGCTGCCCTGAGTCTTGGTTTCCTTATCTGTAAATATAAATCTAAAGTTGGATTAAATGGTTCCTGAGGTCCTTTTCAACTGCATTTCTATGATACAACAATCATAAAACTTTCTAAATTTATAAACTATCATAGAGTTTTTGCTCTTTCTCATCAAAAGTAATTTTCACACCTAAAGTTTTCTACACTGATAAAATTAAGTCAGGACAGAGCTTTTTCTTTTTTTTTAATTTTTCAAATGCTTTAACTTCTGATTTATATCTTTAATTTCTGCCAGATTTTGAGTTACAAATTTTCTCCCCGTTTTTTCCCTACCCACCACCCTAAAATAGCAGTCCCACAGGATATCCCCTCCTCCAATCTGCTTTCTCCCATATTTTCTCCCATACCCCTTTCGCCTTTTCCAGCGGATCTGTATGCCCCAGTGCCTGTATATCTTATTTCCCAATTACATGTAAAATAGTATTAATAATGGTATATATATATTTGAATATTTGATTTTAAAACTTTGAATTCCAGATTCATTCCCTTCCTCCCTTGTCACCCACCCTTACTGGGAAGATAAGCAGCTCAGTATAGGTTGTACATGTGTGGCTAATGCAAAACAATAACATAGTAGATATATTGTAAAAGACTGACTATATTTCCCTCCCTCCTATCCCACCTTCCACTTGTTCTGTTATCTACTTTGATCCTGTCCCTTTTCAAAAGTGGGTGCTTCCAACTTCCCTCCCTACGAGCCTGCCCTCCCTTCCATCACCCCCCCATCCCCTCCCCTGCTACTCTCCTGGAGGGTGAGATACTCTATTTAGTGTGTATTTCATTCCCTCCTCAAGCCAAATTCAATGGGAATAAGGTTGACCCATTCCCTTTTGCCTTTCTATTCTTCCCCTCCATTGTAACAATTTTCCCTTGCCTCTTCTATATGAGATAGTTTACCCCATTCTGTCTCTCCCCATCTCCTCTCATTATATTTCTTTCTCACCTCTTAATTTCACCTTTTAAGTATCATCCCTTCCTGTTAAATTGGTTCTGTGCCCTCTATCTATGTATACCTGTAAACATATATACACACATTCACATATGTATTCATATGCCCATATACCCTCATATATAGACATATACATATATATTTTTTTTCCTATTCCCTTCAACTACTGAGAAAAGTTTCATCAGTTACAATTATTGTTTTTCCATGTAGGAATGTTAATAGTTCAACTTTGATAAGTTCCTTATGATTTCTTTTCCATTTACCTTCTCATGCTTCTCTTGCTTCTTGTATCTGACTGTCAAATTTTCTATTCAACTCTGTTTTTTTCAGCAAGAATGCTTCAAAGTCCTCTATTCCACTGAATGACCATATTATCCCCTGAAACATGATACTCAGTTTTGCTGGGTAGATGACTCTTGGTTTTAATCCCAGCTCCTTTGACCTCCAGAATATCATATTCCAAGCCCTGCAATCCCTCAGTGTAGAAGCTGCCAGATACTGGGTTATCCTGAGTGTGTTTCCACAATATTCAAATTGATTTTTCCTGGCTGCTTGTAATATTCTCTCCTTAATCTGGGGATTATGGAACCTAGCTATAATATTCGTAGGAGTTTTCTTTTGGGGATCTTTTTCAGGAGGTGATCAATGGATTCTTTCAACCTCTATTTTGCCCTCTGGTTCTAAAACATCAGGGCAGTTTTCTTTGAGAACTTCCTGGAGGATGATTTCTAGGTTCTTACTTTGATCATGGCTTTCAGGTAGTCAAATAATTTTTAAATTATCTCTCCTGGATCTATTTTCTAGGTCAGTGGTTTTTCCCATGAGATATTTCACATTGCCTTCTTCATTTGTTTGGATCTGTTTAACAGCATCTTGATTTGTCATAAAGTGATTAGCTTCCATTTACTCCAATATAATTCTGAAGCAATGATTCTCTTCATTGAGCTTTTGAGATTATTTTTCCATCTGGCGAATTCGGCTTTTTAAGGCATTCTTCTCCTCATTGCCTTTTTGAGCCTCTTTTGTCATTTGAGTTAGTCTATTTTTTAAGGTGTTATTTTCCTCAGTCAGGCTGTTGACTCTCATTTCATAATTTTCTTGCATTATTCTCATTTCTCTTCCCAATTTTTCCTCCACTTCTCTTATTTGCTTCTTAAGGTCCTCTATAACCAGCTCGTATTTTCCTTTGAAGCTTTTGGTGCAGGAGTTCTGACTTCACTGTCTTCCTGCTGTTCCATGCTTTGATCCTTTTTGTCCCCAAAATAGGAGTCTAATGTTGGAATCTTCTGTCTGCTTTGTTTCCTTTGCCTGGTCATGTCGCCCCTTAGTCACTTGACCCCTGGACTTTTTGCCACAACAGGACTCTGCCACCAGACAGGGGAGCTTTCCTCCCAAACACTGGGGTTTTCTCAGCTGCCAGAGGTATTAGATGGGTGCCCTCCCTGAGGTCTCCACATGCTCTGGCAAGCTGGACACACACCTCAGGACCTCCACCCTAGACTGCAATTTAGATCCAAGAAGGTTAAAGGAAGAGCTTTAACTCAGACTGGTGCTTGGTCCCCCTACACTCTGCAGGCCAGGAGCTGAAGTTGCCAAGTGGTGCTGGCTGGCTGTGCCAGCATCTCAGTGGCTTCTTGCCCTGGGGCAAAAGCTAACACACTCCCACTTACTGGGTCCCAAAGTCCAGTCTGCACTGACCTCTCACTTTGTCCTTCACATTTATGTGTTGATAAATCTGGAAATGGCCACAGCTCCTGCTGATGTGGAGTCCCTCTGCCCCGTGGCTGGTCAGGCCCACCCTGGGGCTAAAGCCTCGGGTGTGGGGCTGGGCTCGGCTCCCAGAGCACTGGGCTGGCCAATTCCTGCCAGCCTGCTAGGCTGTCCTCAGCGGGAGGTTAGCTTCTCTGTGTCATTTTGTGGGTTCTGCAGCTCCAAAGTTTGTTTAGAGTCCCCTTCTTACATGGATTGTGGAAGGTGGAAGCCAGAGCAGAGGGGAAGTCCTGCTTCTACTCCCCAGAGCTTTTTCTAAAGGACATAAACTAATTAATTTGTTGCTCTCCCTAGGTTGTTTCAGATTAATTGTTATATTTAAAGGTGGGTTTTATTACAGATTTTTTGTTTGTATTCCTTCCAGAAATTGTGCCCTAGAAGAACTTAGGTCCTGGTGCCACACTCTACTAATTGGTGACTGCCTCTCTCAGAGCACTGTCTCTGGAAAGCTTCAGTCTTGCTTCCCTTCCTCTTCCACAACCTCCTGGGGTACCCTTTCTCTGTCCTCTTAAATTTGGAACCATGAATCATGATCAAATCAACTCTGCTATCCTTTTAGAATTAGGTGTGTCAATCTACTCTGCTGTAATTCCTGTAATATTGTAAACTAAAGTGCCCCCCCCTTGCCACCAGTACATGTGTATTGATTCCCCATTAGAACATAAGTTCTTTGAGGGCAAGGATTGTCTTTGGTTTTGTATTTATCCCAACCTTTTGTGTTAAAGCTAGTGCTTAATAATTTTTTTTCATTCATTCATTCACTTACTCATTGACTGAGTAAATTCAACCATTCCAAGTTTTTCAAGTTAGAATGCATCTCTGCGTGACTTTTGCTGCTATTTACTTATTTCACGTGTATCCTTGGGCAAGTTCCATAAACCATATAATCAAGGTTTGAACCAAATGCTCTCTAATGTTCCCTCAAACTCTAAATCTTGTAAACATGCATACTGATAAGCCTATGAAAATCTGATGAGTTTTATGTAATGTATGGAGTGGAGGACCTGAAATCAGGCAGTTCTACATTCAAAAAATAACTCTGACCTTACTAGTAGAGTAATCATAGTCAAGTTAATTAACATCTCTTAGTCTAAGTTTCTTCATCCTGAAAGTGGAGAGAGACCTAGTTTCCTGATCTGTACTATCCATATCACATGGTTGTTGTAAAACTCACCTGAGTCAATCCAAGTGACACAGCTGTAACCTGAGTTCTCAAGTTCTACATCTCATATATGACCATGGGTAAGTAAAAAAAACCTTTTAGCACCCCCGACAAATCTCTAAGATGGCAATGCTGACCCACATTGGTAGAGGGAATTTCGAGACCAGGAGTTTCCCACAGTGAAAAATGAATGACTAAATCAAAATGTACAGTATAGTGGAAAGACATTTGGATTTGGAGTCAAAGAACCTGAAGATTTTTCTGCTTACATCCTTGTGCAAATCATTATTTGACTTGTCCGGGATTCAGTTTTCATATCTGCACAGGTCATACTGACCTAGGAGATAGAGTACTGGGCTTCCAAGAAGGAAGATCTGGAATGACATCCCCTCTCTGACACTAATTAGTCAAGTGGCCATGGGCAACTTGCAACCTCTCTAGACTATTTATAACAATCAAGTCAATCAGTCAACAAGATAATCAAGGAGCATTTATGAAGTGCCTTCTATGTGCCAGACCCTGTGATAAGCTTACCCACCTCAGAGAGTTGTTGTGAGGGTCAAATGAAATAAAACAAAATGTGAAGGCCTTGGCAGACTTTAAAAAACTATGGAAATCTATTTCAAACCTAAATGATCTTATTTAATGCTCTTTCTAGTTCTAAATACTATATACTCCTATGAGTTAATGCAACCATCTTTGAAGTCTTATTGAACTCAAACTTTATTTCCCTTTTTAATCAAATATGTCTTAAAAGGTGATTTTTCATGATAAGGAATGTAGAAGAATACCCCCAAAAGTATTAGCAATTATAGTTAACTCCTGATTCTCCTGGGCTAAAGTTTTCAATTTACATGATCTTACCACCTTTGATTTTTTTCTAAGAACTGGGAACTTGAACCCAGGTCTCCTGAATCCATGTTGAGCAAAGAGTTCAACACTTCATACTAGGAATCACAATACATCTAAAGGCTAGATATACTGGTGATAATAACTTCCCCAAGAGGTATAGCTAGAAAATTTGGTACCTGAGGAAAATTTATTTAAGTCATGGCTGAAAGAACTATGCCGAAGCAGCCACTCCTCTCTGGGATTGAAAGAGACAGGACAGAAGAAGGGTGAGGAACTGGTAGACCCAAGACAGTGCAAGAGGAAAGACTGAGATAGAGAAGACTATGATCTAGATGCTGTATTTACTGAGAAAGAAGGAGAGTGACTTAGAGATCTACAGGGGGCAGAAGAAACACAGTTTCTGAGTGGAGGTTAGTAGAGTGAGGGTCTGAAAATAACAGTGGAAAGCAAAGAGTATGACAACTCCTCTTCCTGGAAGGGTAAATATATGTGAGGAAAGGAGTGACAAGCCTTGGAGAGGGTACTAATAGTATAGTGTCTTTCAGAAAATCTATATTTCAAAGAGCATCAGAAGATAGAAACAATCTGAGAAAAAGATATCTAAGATAAAGTAGAGTTCATTAATGATGGAGAATGAATGAGAATGAATGGATGAAAAAGCATAAATTAACACTGACTGTGCCAGGTACCATACTGAGTGCTGGAGACACAAGTACAAAAAACAAGATGACCCTTGCCCTTTAGAAGCTTACATTCTAATTAATGAGGAACACCCC
>NW_027186523.1:1304696-1333514 GCF_028583685.1 Petaurus breviceps papuanus | reverse complement strand
CACCAATCAAGAACCCAAGACCCGAGCACAGCAAATACATGCCAGGTTGGAAGCAGAGGCTCAGATCCAAGAGATATGACACAAATATGGCTGAAGATGCTTCCATAGGGCAGAATATAAAAGGAGGTGAGAGAAAAACAGAGGAAGAGAGTGATAAGACTATAATCTATCATATATATAATCATGTGTGGCACTGGCTTATTACCTTTACCACTGATCTGACACTGATCTTGGGAGTTCCAAGTGTCACAAGTCCCTAGAGTTAGCAGCACAACAGGATTCATTGCTAACAGATGACAGAGGCCTGGAAGAAGGTTGTTATGGTCTCAGGACTCTATGTGTGGAAGCACATGACATTCCAGTATCAGGGATCATAAGGAACTAAGAAAAGTTCCAGTACCTATGACTCACTTCAATTAACAGGTTAAGAAGATTGTAAGAGGATGAGTCAGTCATTAACAGTTCAATTCCTCTTTCCCTTAAGAATTCATTTTCCTCATAATTTCACACTTGGTAGATCTTTTGTTAGGGGTGAACCTGACTCAGGCCAATAACCTATTAGTTCAGTTTTAAAGTTGGAATAAAATGAAACATTTATAGATCATTCAACAGTTTAAAAAATGAGGTTTATGTCATCATAGCACATAAAGGATATTCAATAAGTTTATTCCAACAGTAAGATTAGGTAGATTTAGCCTCCCTCACCTCCATATAGAAGTATATCTGGTTTGCAGTGAAGAATGTGGTGACTAGCAGAGACTTGGGACATCCATCAAGTCTGAAGATCCTTGTTTCCATGTGAGTCAGACATTTTATGTCTCCAGGTGACTGGAAAGGTATGTCAATATGCTGAGGCTATCTGGCTCAAGGGAGGTACAGCCTCAGACAGCCCCCTGGGCCAATCAAGTCCTAGGGTCAGTTTTATAACCTTTCAGTGGAAAATCAGCCCAAACTTCAGGAGGAGCAGAAGTTAGGACCTTGCTTCTATAACTTTATTTCTTTCTATGAACTTGCAATTCTAGTTTAACATCACTTTTAAGACCATGGTTATATGTTAAGAAGGCCTAGTTTTGCATCTCTCTGATCCTTATTTGTCTCATAGAGGATACTAAATTTCTGAAAATACCAAGGTCTCAGGAATAAGGAAACTCAAAAACCTTGAACATAAGCATATTAATCAACAGGGAAAATAGGGAAAACATTAACAACAGAAGGAAATATAGTCTCCAGATCTAGTAAACAAGTTCAGGCATCTACAAAAAAAGAAAAATGATCAAACACTTCATGAGACAGAGGACCCTGCAGAATATAAGATAAATGTGTTCCTGGGTGATTCAAGAAAGAAGTGAGGGGGCAGCCAGGTAGCACAGCGAGTAAGAGCACCCGCTCCAGTATTGGAATGACATGGAGATCAAATCCCGGGCTCAGACACTTAGCAACCACCCAGAAACACCTGGCTGTGTAACCTTGAGCAAGTTACTTAACCCCAATTGCTTAGGGGTGGCCAGGTGGCTCAGCGAGTAAGAGCACTGGCTCCAGTGTCGGGATGACTTGGATCAAAGCCGGGCTCAGATACTCAGTACCACACCCAGAAATAACTGGCCATGTAACCTTGAACAAGTTACTTAACTCCAATTGCTTTAAAAAAAAAAAAAAGTGAGAATTATGAGAGAAGCATTTATGGCCTACACAGCAAAAATAATGGGCAGAAGAAAAAAATGGACTCTTAGGTGACAAGTCTCACCAGAGAAACAAGAGGAAACAATAGATTGGCAATTCAAACATACAGAAGTGAAGGACAATCAAGAAAAGAAGCAAAAAAATTAAGTACAATAAGCAACTTTTTCTCCAATTCCCATGACCTCTTTTTTTTTTAAGCAATTGGGGTTAAGTAACTTGCTCAAGGTTACACAGCCAGTTATTTCTGGGTGTGGTGCTAAGTATCTGAGCCCAAATTCAATCCCAGGTCATCCTGACTCTGGGGCTGGTGCTCTTACTCACTGCGCCACCTGACCACCGCCCCCCCCATGACCTCTCAAACCTCTTCAAAACAGGAATTGTGTGCTAAAGATTAAGAAACTTCTGGTGTTTCTATGGTATAGAGAAAACCCCAAAACCCAGAATCTGACAACTCAATAACCCAAAGTTTTCTCAGTATCCCTCCCCCACATCTCATACTACCAAGGTCACACTAGCAGACCCAAAGACCGGACACAAGCTTCCATCAAACACCACCCCTATACTCCATCTTCCCTCCTTTCCAATGACGTTGAGTTCTAGGCTGTTGTATCAGCAATGCCATATTCACAATGCCTATAGAGATTACAAATATGCTGATATAATTATCCATTAGAAAATACGTCATGTTTGCCATATGAGGAAATAAACTAGAAAATTTATTAAGATACCAAAAGACTGAGTCCCAAAACCAGAAAGTGAAAGCCATCAGAGTAGTTATGACATTGGCACAGGTAGATAAAGTAGAAAGCACCCACATTTTCAAGCCTTTAAAACAGAACAGGCTACCTCAGGCAAAGGTCCTCCTCTCCCCACGCACAGCAACCACCCAGCGTCCTGGAAGCGCACTCCCAGCAGCTCCGGCCCCTGGCAGTCCTCAGCAGGAGTCCTTAGCAGAAAGTCCTTAGCAGTTCTAACTTAAAAAGGGCTTCGCGCTGCCACTGCCTCTGCTGCTGCCGCCGTCACCACCACCGCCAGCCACCGAAGGAACGCTAGCTTGGCTTCCGCTTCCTCTTGCTCCGCCCCTTCCTGCTACGTCAGCAAGTCCAACGGGGCATGGAAGATCTTTAAATCCCATAACCCTTACAGCTGTGGAAGTTACCTTGGGCCTCAACAGTTTGGCCACAGCTTTTCAGAAACAAAAGCCTCCTGGGGGCTGAAACCCAGAAGCACCAATGCAGGGGCAAAGGGAAGGAAGCCTCTGAAAAATCAGCCTCTGCCAGTGCCAGGAAAAGCAGACTCTGAACTACCAGTGCTGGTCCAGAAAGCTATAAGAACAGAGGGAATAGGTCAGTTCACCAGGATAGAACACTGTGCACGTAAAGAGCAATGTAGAACTCTACCAGTCTTGAGGGAAGGGCACAGCATCTCAGCTAGAGTCAATTCTGACCACCCAAAAGTAAGTTGAAGCAGAGACCTAAGCTAGTGAACAATGAACTGCCCAGAACAGGATGAGGCTGAAACACTTTGAGATCTAGACCCCAAGGAAACCACAATTAGAGGGGAGGGAGTCAGAAATGAGTGATAAGGCAAATAAAGGAGAGAAATAAGACTAAAAATACCAAAAATTTCAGGCAGAAGAAATCTCAATGACCCTGAACATAAACAGAAAAATCAATAGGAAAAACAGTAGCAACAGAAGGAAATATGGCCTCCAGATCTAGTAAACCAGTTCAGATATCTATGAATAAATATTACAAAATGAAAGAAAATTATCCAATTCTTGATGAGACAAAAGACCCTGTGGAATCTGAGGAAAATAAAGAACCATAACACACTGTTCCTGAGTGGTTTAAATGAGAAATGAGAATTATGAGAGTAGAACTTATGTCCTGCATAGCAAAAATAATGAGCAGAATAAAAAATCTTGAATCTGTAATGGAAAGCTGCACCAAAGAAACAAAAGATAGAACAATAGTTTGGCATTGCAAACACAAAGAAATGAAAGACAACCTAGAAAATAAATAAAAAACAAGAATATTAAAAGAAAATGTGCTCACTCTGCAAACAAACCATGTGGATCTCAAAAAAAGGATATGTAGAGACAATTTAAGGATCATAGGTATCCCAGAAAAACATGACAGGACAAAAGATCTTAACATCATAATGAAGGGAATAATAGAAGAGAACTGCCCAGGACTTTTAAACATAGAAAATGAAAGTTCAACTGAAAAAAAATCACAGATACAGAAAAAAACCATAGGCTACAAACTCCAAGACAAGGTAGTTAAATTTAACAATTCAATTCAGAAACAACAAGTTCTGCAAGCTATCAGGAGAAAGACCTTCAAATACAAAGGAAAGAACATTTGAATAACACAAGACTATTCCACACCCACTAGAAAAAAGAGGAGGGAATAGAATAATGTGTTCTGAAGAGCACTGGAGCTCAGGATACATGACAAAAAATGGATGTTCAACAATAAATAAGAGTTTGATATATTTTTAGAAAGAAAACCAAAACTGAATAGATTATTTGCTTTTCAAATACCCCAAACAACAGAAATGCAAGAGGAGTGAATAAATGCATGCAGCAGTAGCAAGAGTGACAGCCCAGAAACCAGTAAGAAACTTCTTTATAAAAGATACCAGGAAACAGAGGTGAATGCAGAAATCTGGTAAAGGTAACAGAAAAGAGGTGGACCAGAAGCCTTATGGGCATAACCTGGCAACACCCTGCCTACAGGTTTAACAAAGAAATCACTATTACACCACTGGGAGAAACACATACATCTGAGGATAATGGTTAAGTAAGGAAAGCAAAAAGGAAAGGAAAAGGTAAGGAAAACACTACAAAGCACTAGCTGGACAAATAACAGCAAAGAAATATTTTCCCTTCCTCAGAAACTATGCCTAATATATGACTGCTTTTTAAAAAAGCTTCTTATTTATCAAATAATCTCTACTAAGAAGAAAATAAGATAAACAGAATGTAGAATTTTCAAAAAAGAAAGAAAATATATTCACTATAAAAATAAAACATACTGACTTCAAAGACAGGATGTATGAAGACAACCTAAGGATCATAGGTCTCCCAGAAGAACATGATGGGACCAAAACAAAACAAAACAAAAAACCCACAACCCTTAACATCATAATGAAGGAAATAGTAGAAGAAAACTAGAAAATTGCCCAGAAGTTCTCAACAGAGACAATAAAATACAAGTTGAAAGAATCCACAGATCATGTCCGGAAAAAGATCCAAGGATACAAACTCCAAGATATGTAGTGGTTAAATTTAACAATTCAAATCAGAAATAACAAGAAGGGAGACTTTGGAAATTTTAATTGCATGAAGAATACAAAGAAAAGAGAAAGACCACACAATTAGAGGAATCATGAATAAGAGAACAAGGGTCCAAAATAGACAGAAAGAAAGGATAGATAATGAAAAGAGTGAGAGGAATCCTTAGTGGAAAGGGATGAAAAAAAATTTTAAAACTAATGAACAGGACTAGTTGAAGGTCAAGAAGTGAAGAAAGATGGATTCAATACTCACATAGGTAAGTAAGCTTTGTTTTGTTCTCTCAACCATCCATGTCCTTGGAAACATACATTTCAAATGTATGTTGCTGATCACAAGACAGGAATAGACAAATACAAATCCATAACTAGGTGAAAGGTACTGACAGCCTGCTGAGGGTGGTTGTGTGATAAGAAAGAGAAAAAGACAAATTTTTTATTATTATTAGACAACAAATTTCTTATTGTGAGAGGCTGAAATTGGAAAAACTTGGTAATAGATTGGATTTGGAGGTAAAAAGGGCAATGAAGAGTCAAGGTTGAGTGCTAGGTTGGGAACCTAGAAATTAGAAGAATGGTCATGTCTTTAAGAGAAAAAGGAAAAATCAGAATCAGGATGGGTTTAGGAGAAATTGCATAAAAGTTATTACTGAATCCATGGGTACTAATGTAATTAAGAGAGACCAGAGAGAGAGAAAAGGGGAGGTACCAAGAGCTAGAACATGAGGAGCGGAACATGGATGATGAAGCAAAGAAAACTGAAAAAGAATGATGTGATATAGGTTATTCAATATTGTCAAATAGTGCAAAGAAGTCAAGGATAAGAACTGATAAAAAAGCCATTATAGATAAATATAGAGATAGATATTAATGTCTTTCTTATGTATTATGTCTTTATATCATAGGATTTCCCTACCAACTTACCTTCCCTTGGACAAAGAAAAATATTTAGGGAAAAATACCTAATACAGAAACCTTTTCTGACAATATATGAAACATTCTGTTCAAGCACTCCTTTATCTTTCTTCCATAATGGAAAAGGTATATCTTATTATAGCAATTCTTCAGGATTTTCATTTTTCCCCATATTCAAGAATTAAATTTCCTTTTAGTGATCTTTGCATTTACATTGTTGTAATTATTGTATATATTATTCCATTTTGTTGTTCAGTTGTTTTCAGTCAAATCCAACTCTTCACCTGGAGTTTTCTTAGCAAAGATACTGGAGTGGTTTGTAATTTCCTTCTCCAGTTCATTTTACAGATGAGGAAACTGAGGCAAACAGGGTTAAGCGACTTGCCCAGGGTCACACACTAAGTACCTGGGGCCAGATCTGTATATGTGAAGATATGTCTTCCTCACTCCAGACAGCACACTATCCACAGCGCCACCTAGCAGCCCTTTGCACAGCATAGCTGCCCAGTGATTATTTTGCCCTGCATTAGATCTCGATACCACAGATCTTACCACCTTTCTCTGAAATCTTCATATCTGCCATTTATTACTCCACACCATATTCCTTTAGATTCACATACCATTGTTTCAACCATTCCTCAGTCAGTGGATCCCCATTTTATTTCCAGTTATTTGGAAATATAGCCACAAAGAGTGCTATTATAAATATTTTAGTGTATGTTAGAACCTTGTTTCTGTCTTTGATCTCCTTGGTATTCAGGCCCAGTAGTTGTATTATGGTGTCAAAGGATAAGAACAGTCTAATCGCTTTTCTTGCAAAATTCCAAATTGAAATCCACTTCACAGCTCCCCTAATAGAATATCTGTGTGCCTATCTGCTCACTGCTCCCTCCAACGTTGACTATGTTTCTTTTTTGTCCTTGTCAATTCGCATGGAATCAGGTAAAACTTGCAAGTTGTTTTAAGTTGTATTTCTCTTACTACTAGTATTTTGGAGCATGTTTTATGTAATTACTTATAGTCTGAAAATCTTTTGAAAATGGTTTGTTCATATCCTTTGGTCACTAAACTTTTGGGGAACAGGCCAAAGAAATTTATCAATAATATTGATTTAATTCATTTTATTCAAAACCTAGCCCTGTACCTTACACAAACAGGAATTTAATGCACTTTTTTTAAAATGCAGAAGAGGGAAAATAAAAACATTTTAAATACTGAAAGACACTGAATTTAATTTTTCTTGGGATGGAAAGTATTAAAAAGAAGCTATTCTGAGTTTTAAAAAAAAATCCTTAGCAAACTATCAATATACCAAAATTTTTTAGTGCCAACATTAAATTCAACAGTCAATACCTAAGTAGAATGCTAGCTGATGAGCTGGTTAATTTTACTGAACTGTTTTTCTTTTTTGTTATTATAAGGAATGATTCTCTGAGAGGGACTGGGAGAAGGAATATACAGGGAATACCATAATATAAAAACAAAAGATATCAATAAAATTTCCAAAATAAACAAAAGATAACCAACATTTAAAAAGTTTCCTATAGGTTTTAGACTTTGCAAAGGTAAGGAACCTTTTTAGATTACTACATGGTCTTAAAAATATTTGGAAGCAACTCTTTGGTAGAATCAGGATGTAAGAAGTAAAGCTTATGTTTCCCCAGATAACCAGACTTCTACTCACACATGAAAACTGACTAGAATATGCAGAGGAATATTTATGCTGACTTTCCTTTCAAAGGCAGTCAACAACTCTCTTCCATATCAAATTTATTATCTTTTCACTCGATCCATCACCTTCCATTAGATCGGCATGCTGCTTATGATATATGGATTAATCTGTATAATTTTTAAAATGATATAGTACTTTATCCCATTACTCAATTAAAGAAGGAAAATATGGGCTTGGAAGAAACACTGACTAAGCACTTACAGAAAATATTGGGAGTTAGACAGCTGACACAAGAATAACTCAGAAACATCATACTCTTCAACTTCCTGTCCTCACATTAACATCCCTGGTTGGTCTGTTTCATAAACCCAAGGTCCATTCAAAAACATCTCACAGACTAATGCCTTGCCTCAGAATACAGCTTTATACTTTTCAAAGTACCTACACATAAATTATTTTGTTTGATCCTCTCAAGAACCCTTTGAGGTAGATGAGGGTTACATGAACTGCCTAAGGTCATACAACAGCCACACTAGAACCAAGGTTTCCTGATTTTTCATCCACACACTTTCTACCCACAGTTTTTTCTTGGACAAGCAAATAAATGAATTGGCAGAATGATTTTATTGTGTGCCTAAAGGCAACAAGAAACACCATTTTATGGGACATTTGGTGACTTCATATTGCTTATAAGTATTCACAAAAAGACTCCCTAACAATAACTGCAACTTATGAAACATCATTACAGCAGATGAAGAGATAAAGAAACCCTGTTAAGAAATCAATAAATTCCTAATCCTCCAGATTATATCAGCATATCCTTTGTTACCTCTCAACTTCAATGCAAAGGTGGGAATAGGTAAGGAGATATATATATAGGCAATATGGATCACTAATAGGGAATGAATGAGGACAAAATATGTAGACCACACAGAAGACTCATAGCAAAATACATGGCTACTTTTTTGATAAAAGATTCAGAAGACCCTGGATATAAGGAGCATTCAGAAACATAAAAATCACAACAGGAGATGACTCCTTTCTAATGGGGGAATTATTCTTTAATCAGTTACCTACATACAATAAAGATGACTGACTTACTAAAGCACAGTCCAAAATTAGTGTACAAAATGAACAAAAATGAGGAAAAAGAGATCTGATGTACAATTTTTAAACCTCTCTCCTGACTTCTTTAAAGGAATTATTGATGAAAAAAATGGGAAATGAATAAAAGGGAGAGCTTACAAACATAACAATATCATTTTATACAGAAGTTTAACCAACATAAGTCAATTGCAATAACAAGGAAACCAAAAGAGTTAAAAGGCTCTTTAGTAAGCAAACCCTTGACTTACTTGCCAATTGGAAAAAAATGACAGCTAAGGGCAATGTTAATTCAGAAAATAAATTTGTTTGTAAAATCTCACAGAGAAAGATGATGAAAGATTATGTGTATATTAACTCAGAAAACAAAGAGAAGAAGGGAGTAAAAATCTATTTAGAAAAAAGTCTAACAGAAACCTAACTAAACAAAGTCACTGCAATAGCATTAAAAGATGAAAACAGAAGGAGGACAATGAGCATTTTTCAATAGAAAATATATATAAAGTTCTTTCACCACAAATTTTTTTTTAAGGACAGCAGTGCTACCATACTTGTATTTTAATTTCATGGTCCTAAATATTCAATCAAAATAGCACTATAAAGAAGAAGGGTGGGAAAAGCAGCTGATTTTAGACCAAGTAGAGAAAGTTCATGTTAAAGGTGATAGAATTATTTGGGGCCCAAGGTCCCTGGAGACCTTTATCATTCTTCAGGCTGGAACGGGCAGATGAGACCAACTTGTTCCAATGGCCATGAAGGCAGCTGAAGCAGGCACTATGGAACACATATAGCTTTGTCAGACATCAAAAACACCAAGGTCATCCACTGCAACCCAGGCCATTGTCAGTCATCTTGACTTTTGTCTTGCCACTGGGTTTCAATGACTCTGACCCCCTTAAATCCAATTCACACACAAGTTAAGACATCACCCCATGGTGTCATTTGTCTTCTTTGAAAACAAAGGATAATTAACAACAACCATACAATTATAAAATGTAAATTAATCAATTCACAATGCATCTGAAGGAGAAAAAGTTACTAAAGTAGTAAGGAAAAAATTCAGCCCCTATTTATTATTGTAATAAGGTCTCTCATGTTAAGGAAGTAAGTTTGTAAAATTTGTAATCATATCTTTTAAAGTAAATATTCCTTTGTAAAAGTTAATCTGACTGTTAGTGGCTAAATGGAACTGAGGTACAGAGACACCCTCCCCCAACAACTATCCAAAAGGAACACTGCTGGTGAGGTCTGGAGTCATTAGCAAAGAGCTAAACACCTTCAAACCCTCTGAAGAATATCATAGGATGCTTTGGAAGGGATGAAATCTAATATGTGACCTTCCAGGCAATGAAGGCCAGGATGATCAGCATTAGATGTGGGACTTTGTCTGGAATAAAATTGGGCCCTTTGCTTTAATGGGAACTCCTGAAGAGATTCTCTGCCTGGTACTTTTGATTTTTGAGATGCCCTAAACTGTGAAATCCTAGACAAATATGACATTTTTTTAGGCTGCAAAAGTATGTTTTTTCCGTTCCAGTGAATATTCCCTCAAAAATCAGTTACATTGTTATGTTGACATTTTTTCTCTTGTTTATTGCTTGACTGATAATTTTTGTATTAATGAATTCTATATAAGGACTGGTATATATAGATATCTTGTTCTATACTATATTATATTACTGAGTTTTACATAAGTAATGATACTGAGTTTAATGAGAGAAATTTGGAATCACTACACGACTATTATCTAAGCTGAAACGTTCATATTGTTCTTTTTTGCATTGAAACAGACTTAGACTACTTGCCTTTTGCTAAAGCAAAATATTCTACAACTTCTTAGGGTAAAATGGCTGTGCCCCAAATCCACAAGCAGCTGAACAAGCCTACTTACCTTCTTGTCCTGATGGGTATTTGCAATTCCATTTTGATTATCCTGGCAGTAACAAGGATTCATGCAGGGAATTTGGAGTGTCCTTTGTGGATAAGGGACACAGAGAAAACTGCCTGGGTTTCTGTGGGCATCACCTATGCTAGAGGAATCCCTAGAGAATTTTACTGTGCCCTGTATAGATAGGGACACTTTCTGCAGACACTAGGTAGACATACTTATGCACTAAGGGACTTTATTGGAAGATTTTCTCTCCAGGATAGTTTCTCATTTGAGAAACTAGTGATACCTAGTCTTCTGTGAAGAGAGGTCCATATAGTTTGGAAAACTCTGTGGATCAGGTCTCTGAGATGAAATACAGTTTCTCCATCCTTGCTCTTTCTTTTCCTTATGTATTGAGAAAGGTCCTTTAGGGCTAAGCCTGTATAAGCAGAACTATTTGACAAACTTTGTTAAATGTTCCTGGGTTTTAGAATCTGCAAATCTTTATATTTGAGGATAATTATCATTTTCATCTATCAGTACATGTGGAATTACAACACTGTGGAATACAACATTAACTGTTAATGAGACTTTACTGTATGGCGCTGGGGAAGCAAGTTTACTTATGCTTCCCCAGAGACCCCAGAAAACTGTTCTGAATTTGGGATAAGAATTTGGATTTGGGATGAGGATTGTGTAAAAAAATAAAAGGAAATGACCCCTTGACTTTCCAGGGATAGCAAATTTCACACAGGGATATGGGGCCTGTGGAGCGTACCCAGACCCCTAAGTATGGCTCATCTGGCTTGCCCAGACCTCCCTAAGGCAAAGGCACACTCAGTTCCCTATCACATGGGCCAGTGCAGCTTCCTTTAACTGACTGTAAAACCTGAAGAAGCTAAGTCTCAAAAACCTTAAAACTGAGATGATCATTCTATGTCTGCCATTTCTGGTTCACACTTTTCCTTCCTTCTGCATACTATGCCCAGAGGGTGAGGATTACAGTTCACTCACCTGGGTATGTTTGTTCTGTTCTGTGCTGTTTATCCTTCTTTGTTTGCTCAGTATCCTACCAGTTTTTAGTATGGCTGAGTCAGGAAGCACTACTTTCTGAAGAATCAAAAATGATATTACCAAGAAGCCATTGTAGAAGTACATGATGCATGATACATGAGTCAGCTGGAATACATCACAAATAAAGAACTCCAGAGCAGGTCTAGAGTGAAAAGGGTCACCAGAGGAATCTATGGCTAAAAAATAAGGGCCAGTCACATGGCAGAAGCAAGGAACAAAGAGTCCTTGTGCTTCACTAGTAAGGAATAAAGTTAGTGTGTTGGATGGACCATGTGGCAAACTTTTGGGAGGCCATGGACAAGGGTAACAAGGGATCAATTACCATCTAAATAACAAGAAAGTGGAGAACCTTGGTATATCGGGAGGGGAGACCACCTGTGGCAAATTTGTGTCAGGACGTGGACAAGAGTACCATGAGATGGATTGCAATCTGAATCCTTAGAGGGAATATCTACATTGATGGCATCCCAGATCCATTTGAATAAACTTTTTACTGCAACAGGGCATAGTACTCAAGTACATAAAGGTGCTGCTGTCACTTATGTTAAGATCATTTTGAAGAGTTCACATATACATGAGAGGCACTGTGGCATAATGGATGGAGAGCTGGCCTTGGAGTCAGGAAGACTGGCTCTGGCACATCTTGACTGTGTGACCCCTGCAAAGTCACTTAGCCTCTGTCTAGGCAACTCTAAGTCTATAAATTGTGGAGAAGATATTGAACTGCACGAGTAGAGAATGTTTCTTCATCCAGGAGTTCTCTCTACCAAAGAAATCCCAGATCCAGTTCTTATCTCTCATTTTTGAAGAAGGGAATATGAACAATGTTGTCCTGAATGTTTGGGGACTGACCATTTGGACACTTACTGAAGAATCTCTGAAGTAAAGCCCTGATGTATGTGCTCCCTAAAACAGAATTTATGTTCAATACTTGACTTCCCAATATTTCTGTAGTAGTCTTTGTCTGCTCTTACAAAAGGATTCTGGACAGGGGATTTATTTTGATCTATGTATGGAAGAGATCTTTTTGGAACTGATACCATATTGATGGCAAAGACAGAATTATCCTGAAACATATCTCCCTACTTTAGGTAAAGGTGTTTTCCATGTCATAGTCAATATATTAGTTAATTTTTGCTTAATTTTCTTTTTTTGTTATAAAGGAGGACACACTGAATTGGGGAGGGGTAGGAAAAAACATTCAAAGGGTGTAATAACCAGAAATAACTGTGACGTAAAACAAAAAGCATGAATAAAGCATACTATTAAAATAGAATCTTTCACATTAAAATTTGGCCAGAACCTCCAACAAGTTATCCCTAAGAAATCCTCAAAAGTTGTAGGGACCACAGAGGATGAATAGTCCACTGATACTGGACAGGATCTAGGTCTTAGATTTCATTTCTGTTTTAGTAACATTATACCCCTTTATTGGGATATTAGATTGGACTTCTGTGTTCAGAATTAAATCTAATTCAAAATGGATTCCACTGATTAATGAGCAATCTTTTTAAATAAAATGTCACATTGAGAAACCCATAACTGGTCTAAGATCTGTTTCACATTCTTCCAGCAGATCCCACAGTGTTCAAAGGAGTTACAGCCAGAGCTGGCACAGTGGTTTCTGGTATTCTCCTTATATTTGAAGAAAAATAGGTTGCAAAAGACTAATCAAATAATTTCCTCTCAAGAGCAGGCCAGAGAATGCAGGGAAAGAAGGCACATTCCTGCCAGCCTGTACTCCCCCATCAGGCACCTGTGGTGACCTCTAAGCCCCAGAGACTGAAACTAGCAAGAAAGAAATCCAATTAATACTTGTGAACAGAAACTAAATGCTGTACTCATAAAAAAAATAGAACATTCTGAATTTGTATGTTTTTAGTAGGAAAAAAATCCTTAGGATAACTGACTTAATATATGCAAGCCACAGCTGGTTTGCCTCCTACTGTATCCTGGGTTTGCTGCATACAGAGAAAACCCCAAGTGCTGGTTCAAATATGTCACTCATCCCTCTTGTGACAGCTTCCACTAAATAGTTGGGATAGAGAAGCTCTGAATGGTGCTTTTTATTTTTGCTTCAAGTGATTCTATATTTGCAAAATAGAGCAATTTCCAAATGACTGGATGTAACTCAATAAAGACCAATAAGCACTGAGGCCTGTCATGGCTATGACTTGTCAGAAATTATGCTATGCTATTCCTCTGGTCAGCTGGGGCAGGGCTAAGGGCTGGAATTGCAGCTGCTACCCATACAATAGAAACCCTAAGCCCAAAAAATTCCACACATGTAGCCTACTATATACCCAGTAGAATTTGTGGGATCCCATGGTGAATCCTATGCCACTGAAGAAAAACATGCCAGAAAGCTGGTATATAAGTCACTGCAGAAGAAAAAGCCTGAATGGTGTCAGAGAAATAGGATCTTCCTTCCAATGAAGCAGACTGCAACCCATTGATGACTTTTCATCTTTTGCAACCATTGTATGTATCCTACCACACATCCTCCACAAGGTGCTCACCCAATGTGTTGGGAGCTTTCATCTAAACCTCTTGATAATGCACTGACACCAGTGGACCACAGTGGACATCCATCAACTCAATTCAATTCATTTCAAAAAGCAACTACTGGGTGCCACACACTGGGCTCAGTACTAGTAATACTCTAACACACAAGAAAGATACACAGGCAAAAATGAAAAGATCATTCTTCTCCCTCACCACATGGCCAGAGTATCTCTTCTTCTGACCATACATATCTTTGATGATGTCTTTTACAACTCTTCTCGACAATTCTTCATTTGTAACTTATTGCAGCCTCCACGCTCCTCTCCAGACCTTTGTGTAGCCTAAAGTTATTTTTTTTGGAGAGGGGAATGCAGGGCAATTGGGGTTAAGTGACTTGCCCAAGGTCACACGGCTATTAAGTGCTGTATCTGAGGCTGCATTTGAACTCAGGTCCTCCTGACTCCAGGGCCAGTACTCTATTCACTGCACCACCTAGCCACCTCAACCTAACATTTTAATTCTTCAGAGACTGTGGAACTATATTAACTTGCAGCCATACACCATCTGCATAACATAAACATTAAAAACAAAAAGCCTTTGTTTCAAGGTGCTTAGATGTCATTAAAAGTACTGCCCAACTTCCTAAAGGCAGTCCATTCCATTCTCTTACTCCATTTTAATCAGAATCCAGCTCACTGCCTATTTTCATCCTCTTTCCAAGATATATGTACTGACAGGTAGGCTTCATGAGATGTCCATCCAACCACATATTATACTCTGTAAAAATAATCTTTCTTCTTCATCCATTTGGGTTTTCCTATATAATTACCAATGTAACCAAAATAGCTTTCCCTAATTTCTTTTCTTTGGGGAGGAGGGGGTGGGGGTGAGAGAGGAGAACAGGGAGAAATAAAGAGAGTAGTAGAAGAGTGTTTTCAGATAAAGAAAGATAAATTATCCAATGTCCCAAAGAGTAAGGAAGAGTGAGTAATGTTGGTCATCTCTGGACCCTGGAATTCCAGGAAAGGAGTAGTCGTGACAAAATGAGCAGTTCTAGTAATGTAATAATAATTGTTGCCTGAGAGCCCAGAGTTGGTTGCCAAAGTTTGTCTTTGCCTACAACCTACTTTAATATTTTGCCTAGGACAATAACCACATGAAAAATGGGAATCTCCTTAATTCTGAAAAATATGTCACAACTGAATCAAAACTGAAATAGAATCATAAGTCACAGACTTTTAGTACTAGAAAGGACCTTGGAGAACATTGTGGTGGAGTCTTGCAGATTGACAGCCATGATTTATTTCCATGGTTTCATGACTCCTCGTCATAGGTATATGGATGTGGTTTTGCTTCTTAGAATGTTGTGACTCTAAATGTTATCCTTTCTCATCTACAAGGAATACAAATGAATCTATATCACCAGCTATATAGAAAATACATGCATACACATTGGTACATACTATAGCAATATTAATAAGTAAGGCTTCCTTAGGATATTTGTATAATAGAATTTTCTCTTCCTCTCCAGAGCTTGAGTTAGATAGACAGACAGATAGACAGATAATAGAGCATTTATTAAGTGCTTATTAGTGCCAAGCACTGTACTAAACACTAAGGATACAAATAAAAGGATGTTAGTCTCTGTCTTCAAGGGGTTTATATTCTAATAGGGAAGGAAGACAACATACAAAGTGTCTCTAGAAAAGGGAAAGAAGAGATTGATTACCTATAACTTCATGGCAGGAAATATCCTGGGAGTGCTATGGAGTCCTAAAACAGAGTAAGATATAAAAGTCCAGAATGGCCTATCGAAGCCCAGGGAAATTACAGAGGCAGAATCCAATTTTCCAATGGGAAGGAAATGGACGGAGTTCCATTACAGAAAGGTCCTAAGAAGGCTTATTCATATAACTACAGTATGTGTGCATATATATATATATATATATAAAATTCTTTAAAATTCCTCAAAGTGAATAAGGATAACACACTCAGTTATATGATTCTAAGAAGCAATTTGTAACTATAGTTCTGAAAGGGTAAAAAGCAGCAGCGCCTTCATAAGGTCCCTTGTTTTCTCATTCTGAGAGAATAACACAAGATCCTCCTCTTGTCGCTGGTCAGATAACTTAAGAGGTAAAACTCCCTGGACAGAATCACACCCATATCAGTTGGTGAGTATACTACAAATGCTAATGGTATCTTGCCTTTTTCTGCTTTCACCCCTAAAATCAATCCAAAGGATGATCCCCTTTTTTCCCTAATAAGAATTTCAGAGATAAATGTCTATCTGCCAATTAGTCAGTCAACAAAAATGTATTAGGTGCCTATTATATGCTGGGCATAAGCTAAATGCTGGGGATACAACAAAAGGCAAATAACACTCCCTGATTTCAAGGAGCTCATAGGTTAATGGGAGACATAATATGCAGTAAACAGTTGATGAAAGGTAACCTCATAGAAAAGACACTAACATTAAAGAGGACTGGGAAGAGCTTTTTACAGAAGGCAAGATTTAAGCTGAAACTTGAGGGAAGCCAGGAGCTAGAGGTGAGAAAAGAGAGAATTCTAGGCATGGGAGACAGCCGGGAAAAAATCGTGTAGTCAGGAGTTTGAATGTCTTGTTTAACAGCAAGGAGTCATAGAGAGCAGGGAGGGGGCTAAAGTGTGTGAAGACTGGGAAGACAGGAAGGGACCGGTTTACAAAGGGCTTTAAAAGACAAATGGGATTTTCTATTTGATCCTGGAAGTACTAGGGAGCCACTATAGCTTACTGAATGGGGAGGGTGGTAGATAGGGATTGTGGGGGAGCAGGATTTGACATGGTCAGACCTGAACTTTGAGAATATTACTTTGGTAACTGAGTGGAGGATATACTGGAGTAGGGAGAAACTTGACGCAAAGAGACCAACCAGAAGAATATTGCAACAGGCCAGGCAAGAGGTAATAAGGGCCTGCACCAGTTTCAGAGGAGATAAGGGATTTCTATGATTTATACAAGAGATTTTGTCAAAATGGAACTGACAGAGATTGACAAGAGATTGAACAGGGGGTCAAGGAGAGTAAAAAGCTTCAGCCAGAGAGTCTAGGCCCCTTGGGATTGCTGGATAGCTGAAGCCCATGTGAGCCACATTCCCCTGCTCTGCTGAGCAGACAAATTAAAATGAGGGGGCCCATATCCAGAGAAGTTAAGTGTCTTGTACCCTTGCTGCATATCGTTACTGTATTAGGGCAGAGTAAACTGCCTTGCATTAAATGTTTGGTGACTTGTAAATGCCTCATTTCATCCCAACATCTAATCTGAATTAAGAGAGTGCTAGTATTAGAGCTGCACCTCTGACACCTCTTAATGCAGACATTGAGTTACCACAGAATCATTCATTTGAAAAATCCTTTGACACCAAATGTAGGAACTCATAAAGAGTTCA
Organism: Petaurus breviceps papuanus; assembly: GCF_028583685.1. Classification (NCBI taxonomy): domain Eukaryota; kingdom Metazoa; phylum Chordata; class Mammalia; order Diprotodontia; family Petauridae; genus Petaurus; species Petaurus breviceps. The sequence continues at coordinate 1,315,966 of NW_027186523.1, read as the reverse complement.
GTTGAAGTGAATATCCCTAGTTTAAAGATCTGATCCAACTTCCAAATTTTACTGATATGGAAGTTAAATGACTCCTCCAAGGTCATATAGCTCATAAGTTTCAGAGTTAAAATAAGAAGCCAGACCTCTCTTGGTCCACTGCTATTTCTACATGAACTCTAAGGCAATAAGTCTACCACATTTACTCAATAAGGTATACAATGGGGCGGCTAGGTGGCGCAGTGAATAGAGTACCAGCCCTGGGGTCAGGAGGACCTGAGTTCAAATCCAGCCTCAAATACTTTTTTAAAAAGTGTGACCTTGGGTGAGTCACTTAAACCCAATTGCCCTCCAAAAAAAAAAGGTATATGCCAATTTTATTATTTCAATTAATATAAAATTATTTCTTTTGTTAATTAATAGAAAGTGTTATTAAATAATAACTATGTTGATAAATGTGATCTTACAATTATGTTTCAAAAATGGATTTCACAAGTACCAATGGGGGGGTATTGTCAGACATGGCAGCTTGTCTGAAAATGGTTGGACTGTCAGTAGACTACACAGCAATTTGGCATCCTGTAAAAGCTAATCAGATTTCTGACTGCTTTTAGGGTATCAGAGTTCCTAGAGTAAGGAGGTGACAGTTGTGTAATATCAGAACAGGTTAGTACCTATATGGTGGATTGCGTTCAGGTCGACTCACCAAAATGTATGTAGGACATTAAGAAATTGGAAAATGTTGAGTAGAGAGCAACCAGAATAGTAAAGAGTCTCAAGCCTATGTAAATGAGGTTTAGTTGAAGAATTCAGGAAATTTAGCAAAGGAAGACTGGTGGGGTAGGGAGGAGGAATGGTTGTCACCTGCACAAGGGATTCCATTTACTTTACTTGGCTCCAGAATGATGCAGAGAGACACATTCAGCTTGATAAAGGGAAAAAGTTTCTAACAATTAGCGCTATCTAAAAGTGGAATGCATTGCCGTGGCAAGTAGCGGTTCCCCTTGTCACAGGTGATCAAGCTAAGGATGGGTGACCACTTGTTGAGTATGCTTACATGGGGATCTTTTGAAGGGGTACAACTTATACTAGATAGATAGCTCCTGAGGTCCTTTCCAAATACGAAATTCTATGATCCTATGATATATTTTACCTTATATCCACTTTACTGACATCTTCAGCCCCATGTTGTCTCTTAATTTTACTTATGTGTTTTGGAAACCTCACAGCTTCTCTATTTATTAAACCTCCTTTCTGCCTCTTCCCAGAAGCTTCTCTTTAAAAAACCATAAACAGTTCACTGTGAAAATTAGTTTTAGACAATTTATAATCTATTCCAGAAGGGTAGCTTTAAAAAAGATGAAAAGAGTTAAGCAGAGATAATAGGTTTGAGAGCTGCATATGCCTCCTGTAGGCTTTTGAATTAGTTGCATTTAATGGGAACATTGACACTGGGGATGTGGGCAGTAGAAAGAAAAAAAAATGTGATGGCCCTCTGATACTACACATTTCAGCTTGCATGGATATGTCCTTCAGAGTACTGGGACAAAGGATGCTAACCCAACTCACAGGCTAGGGAGGCAATGGCTGTGATTTGGACCCAACTCTCCCAGCTATCATTATCCCAGAATGCTGCAGATGGAAGGGACCTCAGAATTAGATGACTGAGGGACGGCCAGGTAGCACAGCGAGTAAGAGCACCGGCCCCAGAGTCGGGATGACCTGGGATCGAATCTGTGCTCTGATACTTAGCACCACACCCAGAAATAACTGGCCATGTAACCTTGAGCAAATTACTTAACCCCGATTGCTTTAAAAAAAAAAAAAGAATTAGATGACTAAGTTTAACTCCCTCATTTTGCAGATTTATGCTGATGTGGTGTAGCAGCAAGCACCCCAGTGTCCCCAGGGTCGCTGCCACCACAGGTTCTTAGATCTGCTTTGTTAAAGGAAAGCAACTCAAAATGGGTTAACAAGCTTACTTTAATCAGTCAAATATGTATCATTTACCTAGTTCAGAGGAAAAAGGTCAGCACCCCGAACTTCAGAATATACAGACAGAATTATCAAGACAGAGAAACAGATCAAATAGACAGGTTTCCAAACTGTCCAACCATTACATCCATACCAAATCAACATCTGAGTTTCAAAGCCGGGGGACTCTCAACAACGGCTTCCCAGAGTTTCATATCAAATCACAGAACACTTCTCAAAGTGAGCCCCCAAAACCAAGCTACACATCAGGGCTTATATAGCCTTCTCCTGGCTCAGAGAATGTAACAACCTTATTGACTCACTGGCCAATCAAGAAGTATCTACTGAAAAACAAGCCTCCCACCCCGGGCTCCAGGTGCACTTTAGCCTAGGGGCAGGGAAAATCTTTAAAATTTACATTCCCATTACATGTGGCCTGCCCCAAAAAGCTATATCTTGTAAATGGCAGTGTTAGGCCAGCTCTTTTGACTCCAAGTTCAATGTTCTTTCCATGACATATGGTTGTGACCCAGGTACAGTTTTATTGAACAGTTGCCAAGTCCAAGAAGGAAGCTCAAAATCCCCAAAACTTCACTGTAGCTATCCTTTGGAAATGCATTGCTTGGAATTTTCATGACAATATTCATGGGATACTGAATTGTCAAGAGAGTTTGACCAAGCAATTGGGGTGTTGTTACATGACTTTAGCTGAATAATCAGGGGGTATATGGGGACGGGTAGAAAGATGAGCAGAAATCAACATAAGCAGACATAGGAAATCAAAGAAACCAAGTGTAAGAAAAAAGGGAAATTTGGAAATTTCTTTGCTTAAATAAACAAAATGACATTTGGAAAGGCAACCAAAAAAAGGGCTTTGTAAGGGAGCAAAAAGAAGTTTTAGCAAAAGTACATTTGGAAAGAAAAGGGGTGATAAGAATGAGGCAAGGAAAGTGGTAAAAATCACTTTTGGAAATCAAGTACCCTACAAGAAGAAAGAACTTGAGCATCAAAACCCAGCTGGGCAGATGTGAAGAAGCTCTGTTAACCCTTCCCCCCTGTAGAGTATTTTGGTTTTTGTCCTATCCCCAGCACAGTGTCTGCCACATAGTATGTGCTTTAGGGACAGCTACATGGTACAATAGATAAAACGGTCAGACTTGAAGTCACAAAAATGAGTTGGCGACCCTGCATAACCTTTCGGAGTATAAGTTTCCTCATCTGGAAAATAAAGATAATAGCACCTACCTCACAGAGTTGTTGTGAGAATCAGATGAGATAACATATATAAAGCCCTTAGCAAATCTTAAAGTACTATATAAATGCTATTATCATTGTTGTTATTGTTGAAGAAACTTCTTGTTCTTGTTGGTATTATTAATGGTAAACATAAAACAGCTTCTAAAAGGCTTTCACTAAATCATGAAATCTCAGAGTTCAAGCATACTCAGGGGCCCCCTCATATACATCTAACATACACCAAAGACTCTCCTGTCCTCTACTCCACCTGACAAGTGGTTATCCAGACTCCACTTACAGAGTTCTATTTTAGGGGAAGCTGCCGTCTCAGGAGGCAGCCCATTCCACTTTTATATAGCTTTAACTGGTAAGAAGTTCGGGGTGTTTTTTTTAAACTTTGTTGTTGCAATTCAGTCATTTTTTTTTTGGTTGTGGCTGACTCTTTATTACCCCATTTGGGGTTTTCTTGGTAAAGATACTAGAATGGTTTGCCATTTCCTTCTTAAGTTCATTTTACAAAGGAAGGTAACTGAGGTAAACAGGGTCAAGTGATTTGCTCAGGGTCACATAGCCAGTGTCTGAGGCTGGATTTGAACTCAGGTCTTCCTGACTCCAAACTATAAGCTCTATCCACTGCACCACCTAGCTACTGTTTTAAAAATTTACAACAAACCTAAATTTGTCTTTATGCAGTTTCCACCTATGACTCCTTATTCTGCCTCCTCAACATGACTATCTTTCAAATACTAGAAGACAGCTATTATATTTCTCCTAACACTTCTCTTTTTCAAGCTATGCCCTCCCAGTTTCATCAATCAATCATCACATAGCAGGTTCTTGAAGTCCATACCTGTTAGATTCTTTTCTAGCTTATCCGTATCCTTCAAGCTATACATTCATACTGGTGTTATAGGCAACTAAAATTTCCAGTTCTATTTCACATGAACTGCTGTCTAACCCACACAAACCCCAACTTTTACTTGTAAAGGCTAATTTTAGAACCTAAGTATAAATCTTGATATTATCCCTGTGTTCTACCTTCTTAGATTTATACAGCATTCTAATTTGTCAAGATCTTCTTTGAATCTTGGCTCTTTCAACCAACATATCAGCTTTCTGTTCTGGATCTGTGTAATCTGAAATTTTGATAAGCACACTATTTAAGCCATTATCCACATGCCTGATAAAAATGTTAACATCACAAATCCCTGTGACACTGCACTAGGTACCTTCTTCCAACCTGACCTGGACACATTAATTAATACTCTTTGGGTTAAGTTCTTCAAGCAATTCTCAATATACCTAAATTTGTTATTGTCTAGCCCACATTTCTCTATCTTGTCTACAAGATTAATATGAGAGATTTTGTTAAAATGCTCTGCTAAAATCTAACTATATAAAGAGTATCTTACTAACCTGCAAATTGAGTAACCCTTTCAAAAAAAACGGAAAATAGATTAGTTTGCCATAAGCTATCTATGTTGAAGCCCTATGGACCTTTCGTGATCATTCTTTTCTTTCCTAGATGTTTACTAACTATCCTTTTAATTATCTTCTCTAGATATCCCCCAGGAATTTAGATAAACTCAATGGGCTTTAGTTTGCACACTATATTCTCTTTTCTTTAAAAACAAAAATATTAGGGCATTTTCTCTTCTCTCTTTCTGTGGTACCCTTTCTGCTCCCCACATCTTCCAAATGTCAATGACAGTGGCTTTAGCAATGACATCTACCATCTCTTTCAGTACCTAAGAATCTTAGTTCCTCTTAGCCAGGTGATTCAAATTAATTAAGAGGTATAAGGTATCATCTTATTGTTTCCTTACTTATCTTGGGAATCAACTCACAGTTGGTCATTTTTATTCTATAATTTCAAATTCAGAGGTCATTCTCCTGGGCAAAGAGAACAGAAGCAAAGGAAGAATCCAGAAGTTCTGCTTTTTCTCTGTTGTCACTAATCATTGTTACATCCTCTCCAAGCAGTAGTCCTTTCCCCTTCTTTCATCTTACACTTTCCTCCCTCCTTCTGTCTGGTAAAATTGAGGGGAGCGGGGGTGTAAAATTTCTGTCATCCTTAGCTATTCATGCCAGGGAGTAGATGCTTCCAATTCTGCACCTCCTAAGGCAGTCCTTTCCCTTCCTGGGCACCACCATTCCTCTAGGACTACTCAGGAAGCATTTACATTAAGTGAAATTAGGATATTACTTGAGGAGTGTTCCTGAAAATCACCCAGAAAAAAAATGAAGGATATAAGATGAAATCTTTTGCCAAGAATATCCCCAAAGAAAACAGCAATACTTAAACATGAATGTGTTCCTGCTTAAAGCTCTAGATAGTCTCTCTCATTAGAGAAAGGCCTGCATGCCATAAAATATCTGCCTTGTCAATGGATTCATGAATCACAATTACCTGTTTCTTTTGGATACTGAATCAACTAATTATCCACCAAAGTTTAGATTGGACAGCTGCTACCTGACTTAGTTTAGTATCCATCATGAAATGCTTTTGGCACAGGGCTTTTTCCCCCACCAGGAAAATGGGAAATGAATTTGGAAGCCTTCACTAAACATTAGTAAAACATAAAAACAGTAGCTCAAGGTACTAGAGCATTAGTTTAACTGTTACAGATACAATATTAGGTCAAAAAGAATGCTACTGCGGGCAGATAAAAATCAGCATTGCCAAAAGGGGAACTAGAGGTTAGAGAATAGATCAGGAAGAGCTAGGAATTTCATCTGGTTAAAAAAGTAAAACCAGCATGCTCTGGATTTTAGTTTGGCATGTACATTAGGCCAAACTTATGGAAACACAGGTAATGCTGTTCAAACTACCACAAACATCTTTTTTATCCTTATTTAGAGAGGCAATTTGGCACAATGGAAAGAACCCTGGATTTGAAGTCATGGTGTGAAGGGCCAAGTTTCTCCCCTACCTACTAGCTGAGTGAACATGGGCAATCATTTAATCTCTCCAATCTCGGTTTCTTCATTTCCAAAATGGAGACAATAACACTTGAACCACCTACTTACTAGGGTTGTTGTAAAAAAGCATTTTGTAAACTGTTAAGTACTACATAAATGTGAACTATTCTTGTCCACAGGAAAATGCATCATCAATGTAATAAAATTATGTGGTATAATAAAAGATGTTGAATTCAATTATGTAACTGTAAAATAATGCCACAAAATTTTCCTGGTCCTTTGGCTATCTATAATTAATACTCTGATAATGCATCAAAACATGGAGGCAATTGTAGGTTACTGTAAGTTGTGGAAATATAGTGAAAATTCTGACAATTAGGACGAGTCTTACCAAGCTGGATAGGCTCAAGTATGAGACTGGTAATGAACTGTATGTCTGTCATGCAAGGAACAGCCTACCTAAGTTTGAATAGGCTCATTTCCAGGAAGTTAGCTAGCAAGCAAACCTTCTTTAGGAAAAAAAGAAAGAAAACACACACACACTCATAAGCACTCCCTTTTTCATAAAGAAGTTTAACTACTGTAAATCAATTGCCATAATGAAGACACCAAAAGATCCTAAAAACTTCCTTCGTCAGCAAACACCTAACTTACTTGCCAAGAAGGGAGATATGGCAGCCAATAGCAACATTGGTTTTGAATATAAATTTGTTTGCAAAATCTTTTGGAGAAGGATGGTGGAAGATTATGAGACTTATTGCCTAATAAAACAGCAGTGGAGAAAAAAGTAGTTTAAAGAAAGCCTGACTAGAGATCCAACTAAGTAAAAACGTCCCAATGGTATCTATGGATGAAACTAGAACAAAAAGCAAAAAAGTTGAAATGTGAGAAAAAAAAAAAGATCTTTAAAATGTGTTTAAATAAAACCTTTTCACCATTTAGAGCCACTACATTTGGACTCTAATATCACAATTCTGGATATACATACGAAGGAAGTAGAAATGACAGTGGGGGAGGGAACAGGTGGGAAAATCATCTGGACTAGTGCAGTGAGGGATGGATCCTCAAGGTAACCGAAGGAGGAAAAGGTAACAAGGTCATAGGGGAAGGAGGAGGGGAAGGGGGGAGAAACATAAACCTTACTGCCAGCCAAATAAAACAGATAACCCAAAAGAGCATTGTCAACTACTGACACACATGCCTACTTTCCCATTTATATAAAATTTTATGAAGATAATCTACATGTGTATCAAATACGTCCTTAACGAAGTTAGAATGGAACAGGTAGGTTTTTAAAGGTGATATTTCAGAGTACACCACGTTTCTGCCAATGCAAAATTAAATGGAAGATGCAGAGAATACAGAAATCTCACTGTGCTTACTGTGAACATACTATAAAAAAAAAGAATTTGATTTGGTAAAGCAAAATTCCATCTTAAAGGTTTTAACAAAGCATCCTCAATGAAAATGCCAAAATCCTTCATGATTCCTTGGAAGATATAACAACAGAGATAAACTTTCTGATCCTACCTTTCCAATCTTCTTAGCTCTTATATCCCTTCTTACTACATACACAGTGATCCAGGGACACTGACCTCCTGACCTCCTGCGTACTTACTCTCTCCCTGCTCATCTCTGCCTCCCACATTTTCTGGCTTCCTTTAAGTCTCAGCTAAATTCTCACCTTCTACAAAAAGGCCTTTCCCAATCCCCTTTAATACTAATGCCTTCTCTTTATCATCTCCAATTTAATCTCTGTATCTCTTGCTTGTACACAATTGTTTGTATGCTGCCTCCCCCGTTAGCTCCTTGAAAGCAGGAAGTATCTTTTACCTCTCTTTGAATCTCCAGTGCTTAGCGCAGTGCCTGGCATTTACATACTTACTTGGTGGCCATTAAATGCTCATTGACTTAACTTGATCATTAATTTAAAGCAACATATAAAGCATGGAGAACATTGTTAAAAGTATTCATTATTGTCATGGAAAATATATAGTATAGAGACAAGTGGGTTAGAAAGGGAAGGGAAGAGGGCGGCCAGGTAGCACAGCGAGTAAGAGCACCGGCTCCAGTGTTGGAATGACCTGGAGATGGAATCCCGGGCTCAGACACTTAGCACCCACCCAGAAAAGTTACTTAACCCCAATTGCTTAGGGGCGGCCAGGTAGCACAGTGAGTAAGAGCATCCGCTCCAGTGTCGGGATGACCTGGAGATGGAATCCCGGGCTCAGACACTTAGCACCCACCCAGAAACACCTGGCCGTGTAACCTTGAGCAAGTTACTTAACCCCAATTGCTTAGGGGAGGCCAGGCGGCCAGGTGGCCAGGTGGCTCAGTGAGTAAGAGCACCGGCTCCAGTTTTGGAGTGACCTGGATCAAATCCGGGCTCAGATACTCAGCACCACACCCAGAAATAACTGGCCGTGTAACCTTGAGCAAGTTACTTAACCCCGATTGCTTTAAAAAAAAAAAAAAGAAGGGAAGGGGAGGCTAGATGGTGCAGTGAATAGAGCACTGGCCATAGAGTCAAGAGGACCTGAGTTCAAATCCGACCTCGGACACTTGACACACACTTACTAGCCGTGTGACCTTGGGCAAGTCACTTAACCCCAACTGCCCAAAGCAAGAGAGAAAGAAGGAAAGAAAGAGAAGGAAATAAGCATTTGTTAATGTGTACCAGGCACTGTGCTAATGCTTTACAAATATTATCTCAATTGATCTTCACAACATCCCTGGGAGGTAGTGATCCTTACAACAGCCCTGGGAGGTAGGTGCTATTATTACCCCCATTTTATAGATAAGGAAAGTGAGGCAGACAGAAGTTAAATGACTTGACCAGGATCACACAGCTAGTTCGTGTCTGAGGCTGGATTTGATCTCAGGTCTTGCTGACTCCAAGACCAGCACTCTTATCTATTGTGCAACATAGCTGCCTTTTTTTGGCAGATCCTTCAGATGCTCCTCTTTGAATGAGATTTCAATGATTCAATGTAATTCTGGATCATTATTAAGCATTATAACTGAGAGCATAATCACTTAAAAGAGTTTGACCAACCTGTCCACACAGGAAAACCAAGTTGATGAAGAATGCTAGACTGATATCCAGCTATCTAGACATGTAAAGAACTCATCCTTAGGTATAGTTAGATGTGTGTGTATGTATGCATGTATGTATATCTCAGAAATATATTACAACATCTATTTAAAATATTGTTCTAAAATTTAGGGAGGAGTCAATTTTATGTCCTGATAATTGTGGGTAATAGTTTTACTGTGATATCGCTCCAGATGCAGCAGTTTGTTGCATTCTCAAAAATGTCTTGAGACTTGTATTTGTAGTACAAGAATTGGGAGATGTTCAATTATGTTGAAAAGAAAGCCTCTGTTGTATAATAGCCTATCTTTGTAGGTATTCAGTAGGTGTAAATTTTTGTACCCTGCATATGTGGCATTTATTCTATCATTTTCTTGAGAAAGTTTTATTAATAAATAAATCTGCTCTCCTTAGGAATGAATTTTGTGTACTTTCTGGAAGTAATGATCTGATTGTGTAGTATTATCACAAATTCCTGTTTCTATGAACAAATCTGCTTGACTTGAATCAATTCCATTGATAACAAGTATCAGTTGTATTTGATATATGCAAGAAATACTTCTGTCATCAAATACTTTCTAAAACCCTTGCAGAAGATAGTACTTAAATTGAACCTTGAAGGGAATTCTAAAGGATCAAGGTGTTTATAGATTTTTTTAGTGATGCAAGCTGTGAATATTTCATATAAAGTAACCACACAGTTGGCCTATGTTTGGCAGTCTCCAGGGTTCTCATATTTGAGAAATATAGATGAAGTTTTTAAGCCAATGATTATAGATTTTAACTGGCCTCACCCACTTTCTAGCTTTGTAAAGAAGCTAACATTTCAGTAACCTCCCTTGATATAACTTTCTGTTGTTCTTTGTATAATGGTGCATAATAAAGATTTCTGTGGCATTTTTGACTTGATTTACATTTTCATTGTGTTAAATTTATTTCAACCATATAGGCAATCAGAAATTTTCCCCATCCTTCTTCAAAGATTCTCTTCCCTCAGATTTACTTCTCAAATTTCCATAGTAAATTACTTTTATAGAAATTGAATTGCTTAGATTCTTTTTTGTACCACTTTGGGTCGTTGTATGGCTTTAACCTCTTGACTGATTTTCAACTGCTAATGAAGGGAATCTAGAATTGCTAATATCCTTTCCTTTTTCTAGATTTTCCCACCCATACTTATTTTTCCTCTAATAATTGGGCAATATGGCATTCAGGTTTTCTATGGCATGTACCAGCTAGCTATTGCTATAATCTTTCAATGCCTTTCCACGTATTTTCAATAGTTCTCTCAAATTACTTCTGTCGTTATGAATTTTTACAATGGTCCTTAGGAGTATTATTTGATAGTGTCACCTCTCTTTCTAAGGTTCTTATTGTGACAACTAACAAATATTTTACTAAGTATGCAAGTCCTGAAATGTTTTTATATTTTCTTTCATGTTTGTAAACATGCTCATTTTATTAAATATAATTTGTGGAATTTGAATTTAATAAAGATTTATAATGATTTCAAGGTCTCCAAGTTTTCCCTCTTGAGATTTTAGTAACTCCTCAATTTCCTGTCTTATTTCCTCCAATCTAGACTTAATGAATCTGGCAATTCACAGAGAACATCTGTAGTGGTCTGTCATGGCCTAACTTTGGTATGAACTATCTTATATTTCCCTGACTCTTTTCTTTCAATATTCTAATTATGTCACTACATTTAAACTAATATCAGAAGACCCTGATGAAGGACAATACATACATATCACATGGTATAGCATTCAAATTTGCAAATGGCTGATCAATAAAGAAAGTATTTAAACAGCCAATAAAGCATCCTTAAGCATTAAACATTAACTAGCTATTTAAGCATTCTTCATCACTAACCTACTTTAGCAGATGACCAATTAAGTAGCTATGAAAGTGATTTTTCCACTGATATTTCCAGTGATGCTTAGGTAATCCTGGAGATTAGATAGATATGGAGAGAGAGAGAGGGAGACAGACAGACAGACAGAGAAACAGAGAGAGACAGAGAGAGAGAAAGAGAGAGAGAGAGAGAGAGAGAGAGAGAGAGAGA